>NC_060179.1:88607487-88644987 GCF_021184085.1 Oncorhynchus gorbuscha
TTATTATTATTAGGACACACCAACTCATTCCAGGTTTTTCTTAATTATTATTATTATTTTTAAAACATTTTTCTACATATAATATACGTATATGAATAATAGTGAAGACAGAAAAACTATGAAATAACACACAATCAGGAAGTAACCAAAAAAAAGTGTTAAACAAATTAAAATATATTTTATATTTGAGATTCTTTAAAATAGCTACCATTTGCCTTGATGACAGCTTTTCACACACTTGACATTCTCTCAACCAGCTTCATGAGGTAGTAACCCGGAATGCATTTCAATTAACAGGTGTGACTTATTAAATGTGAATTTGTGGAATTTCTTTCCATCTTAATGCGTTTGAGCCAATCAGTTGTGTTGTGACATGGTAGGGGTGGTATACAGAAGATAGCCCTATTTGGTAAACGACCAAGTCCATATTATGGCAAGAACAACTCAAATAAGCAAAGAGAAACAACAGTCCATCATTACTTTAAGACATGAAGGTCAGTCCATCATTACTTTAAGACATGAAGGTCAGTCCATCATTACTTTAAGACTAGAAGGTCAGTCCATCATTACTTTAAGACTAGAAGGTCAGTCCATCATTACTTTAAGACATGAAGGTCAGTCCATCATTACTTTAAGATTAGAAGGTCAGTCCATCATTACCTTAAGATTAGAAGGTCAGTCCATCATTACTTTAAGACATGAAGGTCAGTCCATCATTACTTTAAGACATGAAGGTCAGTCCATCATTACTTTAAGATTAGAAGGTCAGTCCATCATTACCTTAAGATTAGAAGGTCAGTCCATCATTACTTTAAGATTAGAAGGTCAGTCCATCATTACCTTAAGATTAGAAGGTCAGTCCATCATTACTTTAAGACTAGAAGGTCAGTCCATCATTACTTTAAGACTAGAAGGTCAGTCCATCATTACTTTAAGACATGAAGGTCAGTCCATCATTACTTTAAGATTAGAAGGTCAGTCCATCATTACCTTAAGATTAGAAGGTCAGTCCATCATTACTTTAAGACATGAAGGTCAGTCCATCATTACTTTAAGACATGAAGGTCAGTCCATCATTACTTTAAGATTAGAAGGTCAGTCCATCATTACCTTAAGATTAGAAGGTCAGTTCATCATTACCTTAAGATTAGAAGGTCAGTCCATCATTACTTTAAGATTAGAAGGTCAGTCCATCATTACTTTAAGACATGAAGGTCAGTCAATACGGAATATTTCAAGAACGTTTCTTGAAGTGCGGTCGCAAAAACCATCAAGCGCTGTGATGAAACTGGCTCTCATGAGGACCACCACAGGAAAGGAAGACCCAGAGTTACCTCTGCTGCAGAGGATAAGATCATTAGAGTTAACTGCACCTCAGTTTGGAGGGAAATAAATAAATTCTTCACAGAGTTCAATCATTAGTTAACTGCAACTCAGATTGCAGTTCAAGTAACAGACACATCTCAACATCAACTGTTCAGAGGAGACGGCGTGAATCAGGCCTTCATGGTCGAATTGCTGCAAAGAAACCACTACTAAAGGCCACCAATAATAAGAAGAGACTTGCTTGGGCCAAGAAACATGAGTAATGGACATTAGACCGGTGGAAATCTGTCCTTTGGTCTGATGAGTCCAAATATGAGATTTTTGGTTTCAACCACTCTGTCTTTGTGAGACGCAGAGTAGGTGAATGAATGATCTCCGCATGTGTGGTTCCCACCGTGAAGCATGGAGGAGGAGGAGGTGTGATGGTGCTTTGCTGTTGACACTGTCAGTGATTTATTTAGAATTCAAGGGACACTTAACCAGCATGGCTACCAAAGCATTCTGCAGTGATACACCATCCCATCTGGTTTGCGCTTAGTGGGACTATCATTTGTTTTTCAACAGGACAATGAACCAACACACCTCCAGGCTGTGTAAGAGCTATTTGACCAAGAAGGACAGTGATGGAGTGTTGCATCAGATGACCTGGCCTCCACAATCACCCGACCTCAACCCAATTGAGATGTTTTGGGATGACTTGCAGGCTTGTTTTCAAATTGCTGTGCGTTTTGTTGCCAACCTATTTTGCTACCTGACAACTTTACGGGTTTCACTTTTTAATTACCGTTCATATATTTATTTTTTCCTCGACTTTTTCACTCCGGACGCTTTATCTGGACACGATTCGTCAGGACCTCCAACAGCCGAAGCTAAGTAGTAACATTAACATGATGCCTTCTAATTTCAGCCGCTGTGCTCGCCTTACGGCGAGGATAGCTGTACTGCAAGCCCAGCTTCAGACGCAATCGTTAGGCAAGGGTAATTTCAGTGTAGGAAAGGATGAAACAGCGTCTGTGCCGCCAGTAAGTACAGATAGTAGTATAAATCCCCTGGCACAGTCCCCGCAGCCGGACAACTTTCTCACGGTTTCTGGAAGGAAATGCTGTAGGAAAGCTCAACCGGTGTCGCTCATTCAGCAGACAGAAACTTTCAACCGGTTCTCCCCATTAAGCAGCGGGTCGGTGTCAGAGGCCGAGTCTTCTCTGGTCTCTACTCCTCCCGTTACGGGGTCTGAGACGCCGAAGCTTCCCACCATTAGCTCTGACAAATTGAAAACTCTAGTCATTGGCGACTCCATTACCCGCAGTATTAGACTTAAAGCGAATCATCCAGCGATCATACACTGTTTACCCGGGGGCAGGGCTACCGACGTTAAGGCTAATCTGAAGATGGTGCTGGCTAAAGCTAAAACTGGCGAGTGTAGAGAGTATAGAGATATTGTTATCCACGTCGGCACCAACGATGTTAGGATGAAACAGTCAGAGATCACCAAGCGCAACATAGCTTCTGCGTGCATATCAGCTAGAAAGATGTGTCGGCATCGAGTAATTGTCTCTGGCCCCCTCCCAGTTAGGGGGAGTGATGAGCTCTACAGCAGAGTCTCACAACTCAATCGCTGGTTGAAAACTGTTTTCTGCCCCTCCCAAAAGATAGAATTTGTAGATAATTGGCCCTCTTTCTGGGACTCGCCCACAAACAGGACCAAGCCTGACCTGCTGAGGAGTGACGGACTCCATCCTAGCTGGAGGGGTGCTCTCATCTTATCTGCCAACATAGACAGGGCTCTAACTCCTCTAGCTCCACAATGAAATAGGATGCAGGCCAGGCAGCAGGCTATTAGCCAGCCTGCCAGCATAGTGGAGTCTGCCACTAGCATAGTTAGTGTAGTCAGCTTAGCTATCACCATTGAGACCGTGTCTGTGCCTCGACCTGGGTTGGGCAAAACTAAACATGGCGGTGTTCGCCTTAGCAATCTCACTAGGATAAAGACCACCTCCATTCCTGTCATTACTGAAAGAGATCATGATACCTCACATCTCAAAATAGGGCTACTTAATGTTAGATCCCTTACTTCAAAGGCAATTATAGTCAATGAACTAATCACTGATCATAATCTTGATGTGATTGGCCTGACTGAAACATGGCTTAAGCCTGATGAATTTACTGTGTTAAATGAGGCCTCACCTCCTGGCTACACTAGTGACCATATCCCCCGTGCATCCCGCAAAGGCGGAGGTGTTGCTAACATTTACGATAGCAAATTTCAATTTACAAAAAAAAAATGACGTTTTTCGTCTTTTGAGCTTCTAGTCATGAAATCTATGCAGCCTACTCAATCACTTTTTATAGCTACTGTTTACAGGCCTCCTGGGCCATATACAGCGTTTCTCACTGAGTTCCCTGAATTCCTATCAGACCTTGTAGTCATTGCAGATAATATTCTAATCTTTGGTGACTTTAATATTCACATGGAAAAGTCCACAGACCCACTCCAAAAGGCTTTTGGAGCCATCATCGACTCAGTGGGTTTTGTCCAACATGTCTCTGGACCCACTCACTCTCACAGTCATACGCTGGACCTAGTTTTGTCCCATGGAATAAATGTTGTGGATCTTAATGTTTTTCCTCATAATCCTGGACTATCAGACCACCATTTTATTACGTTTGCAATTGCAACAAATAATCTGCTCAGACCCCAACCAAGGAACATCAAAAGTCGTGCTATAAATTCACAGACAACACAAAGATTCCTTGATGCCCTTCCAGACTCCCTCTGCCTACCCAAGGACGCCAGAGGACAAAAATCCGTTAACCACCTAACTGAGGATCTCAATTTAACCTTGCGCAATACCCTAGATGCAGTTGCACCCCTAAAAACTAAAAAAATGTCTCATAAGAAACTAGCTCCATGGTACACAGAAAATACCCGAGCTCTGAAGCAAGCTTCCAGAAAATTGGAACGGAAATGGCGCCACACCAAACTGGAAGTCTTCCGACTAGCTTGGAAGGATGGTACCGTGCAGTACCGAAGAGCCCTTACTGCTGCTCGATCGTCCTATTTTTCTAACTTAATTGAGGAAAATAAGAACAATCCGAAATTCCTTTTTGATACTGTGGCAAAGCTAACTAAAAAGCAGCATTCCCCAAGAGAGGATGACTTGCACTTTAGCAGTGATAAATTCATGAACTTCTTTGAGGAAAAGATTATGATTATTAGAAAGCAAATTACGGACTCCTCTTTAAACCTGCGTATTCCTCCAAACCTCAGTTGTCCTGAGTCTGCACAACTCTGCCAGGACCTAGGATCAAGAGAGACGCTCAAGTGTTTTAGTACTATATCTCTTGACACAATGATGAAAATAATCATGGCCTCTAAACCTTCAAGCTGTATACTGGACCCTATTCCAACTAAACTACTGAAAGAGCTGCTTCCTGTGCTTGGCCCTCCTATGTTGAACATAATAAACGGCTCTCTATCCACTGGATGTGTACCAAACTCACTAAAAGTGGCAGTAATAAAGCCTCTCTTGAAAAAGCCAAACCTTGACCCAGAAAATATAAAAAACTATCGGCCTATATCGAATCTTCCATTCCTCTCAAAGATTTTAGAGAAGGCTGTTGCGCAGCAACTCACTGCCTTCCTGAAGACAAACAATGTATACGAAATGCTTCAGTCTGGTTTTAGACCCCATCATAGCACTGAGACGGCACTTGTGAAGGTGGTAAATGACATTTTGATGGCATCGGACCGAGGCTCTGCATCTGTCCTCGTGCTCCTAGACCTTAGTGCTGCTTTTGATACCATCGATCACCACATTCTTTTGGAGAGATTGGAAACCCAAATTGGTCTACACGGACATGTTCTGGCCTGGTTTAGGTCTTATCTGTCGGAAAGATATCAGTTTGTCTCTGTGAATGGTTTGTCCTCTGACAAATCAACTGTACATTTCGGTGTTCCTCAAGGTTCTGTTTTAGGACCACTATTGTTTTCACTATATATTTTACCTCTTGGGGATGTTATTCGAAAACATAATGTAAACTTTCACTGCTATGCGGATGACACACAGCTGTACATTTCAATGAAACATGGTGAAGCACCAAAATTGCCCTCGCTAGAAGCATGTGTTTCAGACATAAGGAAGTGGATGGCTGCAAACTTTCTACTATTAAACTCGGACAAAACAGAGATGCTTGTTCTAGGTCCCAAGAAACAAAGAGATCTTCTGTTGAATCTGACAATTAATCTTAATGGTTGTACAGTCGTCTCAAATAAAACTGTGAAGGACCTCGGCGTTACTCTGGACCCTGATCTCTCTTTTGAAGAACATATCAAGACCATTTCGAGGACAGCTTTTTTCCATCTACGTAACATTGCAAAAATCAGAAACTTTCTGTCCAAAAATGATGCAGAAAAATTAATCCATGCTTTTGTCACTTCTAGGTTAGACTACTGCAATGCTCTATTTTCCGGCTACCCGGATAAAGCACTAAATAAACTTCAGTTAGTGCTAAATACGGCTGCTAGAATCCTGACTAGAACCAAAAAATTGATCATATTACTCCAGTGCTAGCCTCTCTACACTGGCTTCCTGTCAAAGCAAGGGCTGATTTCAAGGTTTTACTGCTAACCTACAAAGCATTACATGGGCTTGCTCCTACCTACCTCTCTGATTTGGTCCTGCCGTACATACCTATACGTACGCTACGGTCACAAGACGCAGGCCTCCTAATTGTCCCTAGAATTTCTAAGCAAACAGCTGGAGGCAGGGCTTTCTCCTATAGAGCTCCATTTTTATGGAACGGTCTGCCTACCCATGTCAGAGACGCAAACTCGGTCTCAACCTTTAAGTCTTTACTGAAGACTCATCTCTTCAGTGGGTCATATGATTGAGTGTAGTCTGGCCCAGGAGTGGGAAGGTGAACGGAAAGGCTCTGGAGCAACGAACCGCCCTTGCTGTCTCTGCCTGGCCGGTTCCCCTTTTCCACTGGGATTCTCTGCCTCTAACCCTGTTACGGGGCTGAGTCACTGGCTTGCTGGGGCTCTCTCGTGCCGTCCCTGGGGGGGTGCGTCACCTGGGTGGGTTGATTCACTGTTGTGGTCGGCCTGTCTGGGTTTCCCCCCTTGGGTTGTACCGTGTCGGAGATCTTTGTGGGCTATACTCGGCCTTGTCTCAGGATGGTAAGTTGGTGGTTGAAGATTTCCCTCTAGTGGTGTGGGGGCTGTGCTTTGGCAAAGTGGGTGGGGTTATATCCTTCCTGTTTGGCCCTGTCCGGGGTGTCCTCGGATGGGGCCACAGTGTCTCCTGACCCCTCCTGTCTCAGTCTCCAGTATTTATGCTGCAGTAGTTTATGTGTCGGGGGCTAGGGTCAGTTTGTTTATCTGGAGTACTTCTCCTGTCCTATTCGGTGTCCTGTGTAAATCTAAGTGTGCGTTCTCTAATTCTCTCCTTCTCTCCTTCTTTCTCTCTCTCGGAGGACCTGAGCCCTAGAACCATGCCCCAGGACTACCTGACATGATGACTCCTTGCTGTCCCCAGTCCACCTGGCCATGCTGCTGCTCCAGTTTCAACTGGCCTGGGCCCTAGGACCATGTCCCAGGACTACCTGACATGAGGACTCCTTGCTGTCCCCAGTCCACCTGGCCATGCTCCTGCTCCAGTTTCAACTGTTCTGCCTTACTATTATTCAACCATGCTGGTCATTTATGAACATTTGAACATCTTGGCCACGTTCTGTTATAATCTCCACCCGGCACAGCCAGAAGAGGACTGGCCACCCCACATATGCTCTCTCTAATTCTCTCTTTCTTTCTCTCTCTCGGAGGACCTGAGCCCTAGGACCGTGCCCCAGGACTACCTGACATGATGGCTCCTTGCTGTCCCCAGTCCACCTGACTGTGCTGCTGCTCCAGTTTCAACTGTTCTGCCTTATTATTATTTGACCATGCTGGTCATTTATGAACATTTGAACATCTTGGTCATTTTCTGTTATAATCTCTACCCGGCACAGCCAGAAGAGGACTGGCCACCCCACATAGCCCGGTTCCTCTCTAGGTTTCTTCCTAGGTTTTGGCCTTTCTAGGGAGTTTTTCCTAGCCACCGTGCTTTTACACCTGCATTGTTTGCTGTTTGGGGTTTTAGGCTGGGTTTCTGTACAGCACTTTGAGATATCAGCTGATGTACGAAGGGCTATATAAATAAATTTGATTTGATTTGATTTGAGTTGGACCGAGTGAAGAGTGAAGGAAAAGCAGCCAACACATACTCAGTATATGTGGGAACTCCTTCAAGAATGTTGGAAAAGCATTCCAGGTGAAGCTGGTTGAGGGAATGCCAAGAGTGTGTATAAAGCTGCCATCAAGGCAAAGGGTGGCTACTTTGAAGAATCTATAATCTAAAATATATTTGGATTTGTTTAACACTTTTTTGGTTACTACATGATTCCATGTTTGTTATTTCATAGTTGTGATGTCTTCACTATTATTCTACAGTGTAGAAAATAGTAAAATGATTGAAAAACCCTGGAATGAGTAGGTGTTCCAAACTTTTGACTTGTACTGTATTTGCTTAATATTTCTGTCACAACTGTGTTTCTCTTTTGAAAAATATATTTATTTGTATTTATTTACATTTTTATGTTACCCCCTTTTCTCCCCAATTTTGTGGTATCCAATTGTTAGTAGTTACTATCTTGTCTCATTGCTACAACTCCAGTACGGGCTCGGGAGAGACGAAGATCGAGAGCCATGCGTCCTCCGAAACACAACCCAACAAAGCCGCACTGCTTCTTAACACAGCGCGCATCCAAACCCTCCCTAACCCGGACGACGCTAGGCCAATTGTGCGTCGCCCCATGGACCTACCGGTCGCGGCCGGCTGCGACAGAGCCTGAGCTCGAACCCAGAGTCTCTGGTGGCACAGCCTTAGACCACTGCGCCACCCGGGAGGCCCCTGAAAAATATTTTTTTACCTCAACGAGACTAACTTAAATAAATTAATCAATGTTTGATGTCATTGTCTGTTCCAGTTGAGGAGGATGGAGGAGTCTCACCAGGAAGCTACAGAGAAGGAGGTAGAGAGGATTCTGGGATACCTGCAGGGCTACTTCAATGACGACCGTGAGTCATGACTGTTGTCTAATAATAATACAGCATATTTAAATAGCGGTTTTCAAGGACTGTCTCTTTACAATTGTATAAAGGGAAACACAAGACAACAGGACTAAACAGAAAGGAATGAAAAAAGATTAAACAGATTAGGGTTCAAGGAAAAGAAAGGTTGTGATGACTCTGACTCTAGCTATGACTCTGACTCTAGCTATGACTCTGACTCTGACAATGACTAGCTATGACTCAGACTCTAGCTATGACTCGGACTCTAGCTATGACTCTAACTCTGACTCTGACAATGACTAGCTATGACTCGGACTCTAGCCATGACTCGGACTCTAGCCATGACTCGGACTCTAGCCATGACTCGGACTCTAGCTATGACTCGGACTCTAGCTATGACTCTAGCTCTGACCATGACTCTGAGTCTAGCGATGACTCTAGCTATGACTCGGACTCTAGCTATGACTATGACTCTGACTCTAGCTATGACTCTGACTCTAACTATGACTCTGACTCTAACTATGACTCTGACTCTAGCTATGACTATGACTCAGACTCTAGCTATGACTATGACTCTGACTCTAGCTATGACTCTAGCTCTGACCATGACTCAGACTCTAGCTATGACTATGACTCTGACTCTAGCTATGACCTTGGATCCTCTACTCCAGGTATTCCCAAACTGTGGTAGGGTGCGCGCAAATGAGGGTACGCCAAATAAAAAATGTGATTCACATTTATTTACATTTTTTAAAACAAAAAAAACAAACATTTTGAAACAGTACATTTATATTTTCCAACAGGACTACACATAAAATGTGATTCACTTTTTTTGAATATATATATATTTTTTCATATTTTCAAACAGTCCATTTATATTTTCCAACGGGGCTTTACATTTGGTTGAGGATTTTTTCTCGCCTCAGTAGCCTCGTTTCACTGCCAAAAATCAAATGAAACCATCTAGTGTTCAGTGAAATAACAACACAATGCCAAATACAGGCAGCCTAGTCAAATAATTAACATCCAATCACATTAACCGTTACTCATCCAATCACATTCACCGTTACTCATCCAATCCCATTAACCGTTACTCATCCAATCACATTCACCGTTACTCATCCAATCACATTAACCGTTACTCATCCAATCACATTCACCGTTACTCATCCAATCACATTCACCATTACTCATCCAATCACATTCATCGTTACTCATCCAATCACATTCACCGTTGCTCATCCAATCACATTCACCGTTACTCATCCAATCACATTAACCGTTACTCATCCAATCACATTAACCGTTGTTCATCCAATCACATCAACCGTTACTCATATAATCACATTAACCGTTACTCATCCAACCACATTAACCGTTGCTCATCCAATCACATTAACCGTTACTCATCCAATCACATTCACCGTTACTCATCCAATCACATTCACCGTTACTCATCCAATCACATTCACCATTACTCATCCAATCACATTCATCGTTACTCATCCAATCACATTAACCGTTGCTCATCCAATCACATTCACCGTTACTCATCCAATCACATTAACCGTTGCTCATCCAATCACATGAACCGTTACTCATCCAATCACATTCACCGTTGCTCATCCAATCACATGAACCGTTACTCATCCAATCACATTCACCGTTACTCATCCAATCACATTAACCGTTGCTCATCCAATCACATTCACCATCATTGTATGATTTTTGTTGTTGTCTGCAAATGAACTCAAGCTTACGGACAATGTCAAATGTGACCTCCGTGGCAAAAGTGTTACGAAATATGTTTAGTGAACTTTGTTGTAGACGTTAAATTAGACGTTAAATGAT
Source organism: Oncorhynchus gorbuscha (assembly GCF_021184085.1). Classification (NCBI taxonomy): domain Eukaryota; kingdom Metazoa; phylum Chordata; class Actinopteri; order Salmoniformes; family Salmonidae; genus Oncorhynchus; species Oncorhynchus gorbuscha. The sequence continues at coordinate 88,617,776 of NC_060179.1, forward strand.
TTGATATTAGTTGGTTAAAGAGCTATTTGTCATGTTGGTTAAAGAGCTATTTGTCATGTTGGTTAAAGAGCTATTTGTCATGTTGGTTAAAGAGCTATTTGTCATGTTGGTTAAAGAGCTATTTGTCATGTTGGTTAAAGAGCTATTTGTCATGTTGGTTAAAGAGCTATTTGTCATGTTGGTTAAAGAGCTATTTGTCATGTTGGTTAAAGAGCTATTTGTCATGTTGGTTAAAGAGCTATTTGTCATGTGTCTCTCTCCCCTTGTATCTACAGCCACATCTCCCATCTCCTACTATGAGTTTGTCATAGACCCCACCTCCTTCTCCCGCTCGGTGGAGAACATCTTCCACACCTCCTTCCTGGTCAGGGTGAGTGGTACATGTTGGATATTTCAGATCAATATATCGCCTAGTGGTTAGAGCAGGTAGCCTAGTGGTTAGAGCAGGTAGCCTAGTGTTTAGAGGAGGCAGGTAGCCTAGTGTTTAGAGGCAGGTAGCCTAGTGGTTAGAGCAGGTAGTCTAGTGGTTAGAGCAGGTAGCCTAGTGGTTAGAGCAGGTAGCCTAGTGTTTAGAGGCAGGTAGCCTAGTGGTTAGAGCAGGTAGCCTAGTGGTTAGAGCAGGTAGCCTAGTGGTTAGAGCAGGTAGCCTAGTGGTTAGAGCAGGTAGCCTAGTGGTTAGAGCAGGTAGCCTAGTGGTTAGAGGCAGGTAGCCTAGTGGTTAGAGCAGGTAGCCTAGTGGTTAGAGGCAGGTAGCCTAGTGGTTAGAGCAGGCAGGTAGCCTAGTGGTTAGAGCAGGTAGCCTAGTGGTTAGAGACAGGTAGCCTAGTGGTTAGAGGAGGTAGTCTAGTGGATAGAGCAGGTAGCCTAGTGGTTAGAGCAGGTAGCCTAGTGGTTAGAGGCAGGTAGCCTAGTGGATAGAGCAGGTAGCCTAGTGGTTAGAGAAGGTAGCCTAGTGGTTAGAGGAGGTAGTCTAGTGGATAGAGCAGGTAGCCTAGTGGTTAGAGCAGGTAGCCTAGTGGTTAGAGCAGGTAGCCTAGTGGTTAGAGCAGGTAGCCTAGTGGTTAGAGCAGGTAGCCTAGTGGTTAGAGCAGGTAGCCTAGTGGTTAGAGCAGGTAGCCTAGTGGTTAGAGACAGGTAGCCTAGTGGTTAGAGCAGGTAGCCTAGTGGTTAGAGCAGGTAGCCTAGTGGTTAGAGCAGGTAGCCTAGTGGTTAGAGCAGGTAGCCTAGTGGTTAGAGACAGGTAGCCTAGTGGTTAGAGCAGGTAGCCTAGTGGTTAGAGACAGGTAGCCTAGTGGTTAGAGACAGGTAGCCTAGTGGTTAGAGCAGGTAGCCTAGTGGTTAGAGCAGGCAGGTAGCCTAGTGGTTAGAGGCAGTTAGCCTAGTGGTTAGAGGCAGTTAGCCTAGTGGTTAGAGCAGGTAGCCTAGTGGTTAGAGCAGGTAGCCTAGTGGTTAGAGCAGGTAGCCTAGTGGTTAGAGCAGGTAGCCTAGTGGTTAGAGCAGGCAGGTAGCCTAGTGGTTAGAGCAGGCAGGTAGCCTAGTGGTTAGAGCAGGCAGGTAGCCTAGTGGTTAGAGCAGGTAGCCTAGTGGTTAGAGCAGGTAGCCTAGTGGTTAGAGCAGGTAGCCTAGTGGTTAGAGCAGGTAGCCTAGTGGTTAGAGGCAGGTAGCCTAGTGGTTAGAGGAGGCAGGTAGCCTAGTGGTTAGAGGCAGGTAGCCTAGAGGTTAGAGCAGGTAGCCTAGTGGTTAGAGGCAGGTAGCCTAGTGGTTAGAGCAGGTAGCCTAGTGGTTAGAGGCAGGTAGCCTAGTGGTTAGAGCAGGTAGCCTAGTGGTTAGAGCAGGTAGCCTAGTGGTTAGAGACAGGTAGCCTAGTGGTTAGAGCAGGTAGCCTAGTGGTTAGAGCAGGTAGCCTAGTGGTTAGAGGCAGGTAGCCTAGTGGTTAGAGCAGGTAGCCTAGTGGTTAGAGCAGGTAGCCTAGTGGTTAGAGACAGGTAGCCTAGTGGTTAGAGCAGGTAGCCTAGTGGTTAGAGCAGGTAGCCTAGTGGTTAGAGACAGGTAGCCTAGTGGTTAGAGCAGGTAGCCTAGTGGTTAGAGCAGGTAGCCTAGTGGTTAGAGCAGGTAGCCTAGTGGTTAGAGCAGGTAGCCTAGTGGTTAGAGTGTAGAGGCGGCAGGGTAGCCTAGTGGTTAGAGCAGGTAGCCTAGTGGTTAGAGCAGGTAGCCTAGTGGTTAGAGCAGGTAGCCTAGTGGTTAGAGCAGGTAGCCTAGTGGTTAGAGCAGGTAGCCTAGTGGTTAGAGCAGGTAGCCTAGTGGTTAGAGGCAGGTAGCCTAGTGGTTAGAGCAGGTAGCCTAGTGGTTAGAGCAGGTAGCCTAGTGGTTAGAGCAGGTAGCCTAGTGGTTAGAGCAGGTAGCCTAGTGGTTAGAGTGTAGAGGCGGCAGGGTAGCCTAGTGGTTAGAGCAGGTAGCCTAGTGGTTAGAGCAGGTAGCCTAGTGGTTAGAGCAGGTAGCCTAGTGGTTAGAGACAGGTAGCCTAGTGGTTAGAGACAGGTAGCCTAGTGGTTAGAGCAGTTAGCCTAGTGGTTAGAGACAGGTAGCCTAGTGGTTAGAGGCAGGTAGCCTAGTGGTTAGAGGCAGGTAGCCTAGTGGTTAGAGGCAGGTAGCCTAGTGGTTAGAGGCAGGTAGCCTAGTGGTTAGAGGAGGCAGGTAGCCTAGTGGTTAGAGGAGGCAGGTAGCCTAGTGGTTAGAGGAGGCAGGTAGCCTAGTGGTTAGAGACAGGTAGCCTAGTGGTTAGAGACAGGTAGCCTAGTGGTTAGAGCAGGTAGCCTAGTGGTTAGAGCAGGTAGCCTAGTGGTTAGAGCAGGTAGCCTAGTGGTTAGAGCGTTGGAATAGTAAAAGGTTGCAAGTTCAAACCCCCGAGCTGACAAGATACAAATCTATCGTTCTGAACAAGGCAGTTAACCCACTGTTCCTAGACCAGTTAACCCACTGTTCCTAGACCAGTTAACCCACTGTTCCTAGACCAGTTAACCCACTGTTCCTAGACCAGTTAACCCACTGTTCCTAGACCAGTTAACCCACTGTTCCTAGACCAGTTAACCCACTGTTCCTAGACCAGTTAACCCACTGTTCCTAGACCAGTTAACCCACTGTTCCTAGACCAGTTAAACCACTGTTCCTAGACCAGTTAACCCACTGTTCCTAGACCAGTTAACCCACTGTTCCTAGACCAGTTAACCCCCTGTTCCTAGACCAGTTAACCCACTGTTCCTAGGCCAGTTAACCCACTGTTCCTAGACCAGTTAACCCACTGTTCCTAGACCAGTTAACCCACTGTTCCTAGACCAGTTAACCCACTGTTCCTAGACCAGTTAACCCACTGTTCCTAGGCCAGTTAACCCACTGTTCGTAGACCAGTTAACCCACTGTTCCTAGACCAGTTAACCCACTGTTCCTAGACCAGGCCGTCATTGAAAATAAGAATATGTTCCCAACTGACTTGCCTGGTTAAATAAAGGTAAAATATAAACATTTAAAAAATATGTCCCTAATTGTGTCTGTAGGCAGTAGCTAGCTACCGTAGATATGAAAAGATGACTCCCCTGAAGCTTGTTGTCTGTAGGTAGTAGCTAGCTACCGTAGATATGACCCTAGTTGTGTCTGTAGGCAGTAGCTACGTAGATATGAAAAGTTGACTCCCTTGAAGCTTGTTGTCTGTAGGTAGTAGCTAGCTACCGTAGATATGACCCTAGTTGTGTCTGTAGGTAGTAGCTAGCTACCGTAGATATGACCCTAGTTGTGTCTGTAGGCAGTAGCTACGTAGATATGAAAAGATGACTCCCCTGAAGCTTGTTGTCTGTAGGTAGTAGCTAGCTACCGTAGATATGACCCTAGTTGTGTCTGTAGGTAGTAGCTAGCTACCGTAGAATGAAAAGACGACTCCCCTGAAGCTTGTTGTCTGTAGGTAGCAGCTAGCTACCGTAGAATGAAAAGACGACTCCCCTGAAGCTTGTTGTCTGTAGGCAGTAGCTAGCTACCGTAGATATGAAAAGATGACTCCCCTGAAGCTTGTTGTCTGTAGGTAGTAGCTAGCTACCGTAGATATGACCCTAGTTGTGTCTGTAGGTAGTAGCTAGCTACCGTAGATATGACCCTAGTTGTGTCTGTAGGTAGTTGTCATGTTTGTCATTTATTATCATGTCTTGTCCCTGTGCTCCCCATTCTGTTCGTTTCCCTCTGCTGGTCTTATTGGGTTCTTTCCCTCTTTCTATCCCTCTCTCTCCCCTTCCCCCTCTCACTCTCTCGCTCTCTCTTCTCTCTATCGTTCCGTTCCTGTCCCGTCGGTTCCTTGTTTAGTATTCACCATGCTGTGATTGCGTTTCGCCCTGTCCTGTCGTGTTTTTGCTGTGATTGTGTATCGCCCTGTCCTGTCGTGTTTTTTGCCTTCATCAGATGCTGCGTGTGAGCAGGTGTCTCTGTCTACTACGGCCTGCGCCTACCCGGCGACCTGCAGTCTGTGGCCGCTTCTCCAGTTATTCCCCTCTACAGACTAGAGGATTTCTGTTATTCCCTGTTTGGACTTAAATAAACTCTGTTTCTGTTAAGTCGCTTTTGGGTCCTCTTTCACCTGCATGACAGAAGGAACCGACCAAGGAATGGACCCAGCGACTTCAGACGCTCGTTACACTGCCGTCAAGATCCAAGGAGCCATGCTCGGCAGACACGAGCAGGAATTGTCTGCTGCTCGCCATGCCGTGGAGAACCTGGCCGCTCAGGTTTCCGACCTCTCTGGACAGTTCCAGAGTCTACGTCTCGTGCCACCTGTTACTTCCTGGCCTGCCGAGCCTCCAGAACCTAGGGTTAATAACCCACCTTGCTACTCCGGGCAGCCCACTGAGTGCCGCTCCTTTCTCACGCAGTGTGAGATTGTGTTCTCTCTCCAACCCAACACATACTCTAGAGAGAGAGCTCGGGTTGCTTACGTCATTTCACTCCTTACTGGCCGGGCTCGAGAATGGGGCACAGCTATCTGGGAGGCAAGGGCTGATTGCTCTAACAAGTTCCAGAACTTTAAAGAGGAGATGATTCGGGTTTTTGACCGTTCAGTTTTTGGTAGGGAGGCTTCTAGGGCCCTGGCTTCCTTATGCCAAGGTGAACGGTCCATAACGGATTATTCTATTGAGTTTCGCACTCTTGCTGCCTCTAGTGAGTGGAACGAGCCGGCGCTGCTCGCTCGTTTTCTGGAGGGACTCCACGCAGTGGTTAAGGATGAGATTCTCTCCCGGGAGGTTCCTTCAGATGTGGACTCTTTGATTGCTCTCGCCATCCGCATAGAACGACGGGTAGATCTTCGTCACCGGGCTCGTGGAAGAGAGCTCGCATCAACGGTGTTTCCCTGCTCCGCATCGCAACCATCTCCCTCCTCTGGCTTTGAGACTGAGCCCATGCAGCTGGGAGGGATTCGCATCTCGACTAAGGAGAGGGAACGGAGGATCACCAACCGCCTGTGCCTCTATTGCGGAGTTGCTGGACATTTTGTTAATTCATGTCCAGTAAGAGGCCAGAGCCCATCAGTAAGCGGAGGGCTACTGGTGAGCGCTACTACTCAGGTCTCTTCATCTAGATCTTGTACTACTATGTCGGTCCATCTACGCTGGACCGGTTCGGGTGCTACATGCAGTGCCTTGATTGACTCTGGGGCTGAGGGTTGTTTCATGGACGAAGCATGGGTTCGGAAACATAACATTCCTTTCAGACCGTTAGACAAGCCTACGCCCATGTTTGCCTTAGATGGTAGTCATCTTCCCAATATCAAATTTGAGACACTACCTTTAACTCTCACAGTATCTGGTAACCACAGTGAGACTATTTCTTTTTTGATTTTCCGTTCACCGTTTACACCTGTTGTTTTGGGTCATCCCTGGCTAGTATGTCATAATCCTTCTATTAATTGGTCTAGTAATTCTATCCTATCCTGGAACGTTTCTTGTCATGTGAAGTGTTTAATGTCTGCCATCCCTCCCGTTTCTTCTGTCCCTACTTCTCAGGAGGAACCTGGCGATTTGACAGGAGTGCCGGAGGAATATCATGATCTGCGCACGGTCTTCAGTCGGTCCCGAGCCAACTCCCTTCCTCCTCACCGGTCGTATGATTGTAGTATTGATCTCCTTCCGGGGACCACTCCTCCTCGAGGTAGACTATACTCTCTGTCGGCTCCCGAACGTAAGGCTCTCGAGGATTATTTGTCTGTGTCTCTTGACGCCGGTACCATAGTGCCTTCTTCTTCTCCGGCCGGGGCGGGGTTCTTTTTGTTAAGAAGAAGGACGGTACTCTGCGCCCCTGCGTGGATTATCGAGGGCTGAATGACATAACGGTTAAGAATCGTTATCCGCTTCCCCTTATGTCATCAGCCTTCGAGATTCTGCAGGGAGCCAGGTGCTTTACTAAGTTGGACCTTCGTAACGCTTACCATCTCGTGCGCATCAGAGAGGGGGACGAGTGGAAAACGGCGTTTAACACTCCGTTAGGGCATTTTGAGTACCGGGTTCTGCCGTTCGGTCTCGCCAATGCGCCAGCTGTTTTTCAGGCATTAGTTAATGATGTTCTGAGAGACATGCTGAACATCTTTGTTTTTGTCTATCTTGACGATATCCTGATTTTTCTCCGTCACTCGAGATTCATGTTCAGCACGTTCGACGTGTTCTACAGCGCCTTTTAGAGAATTGTCTCTACGTAAAGGCTGAGAAGTGCTCTTTTCATGTCTCCTCCGTTACTTTTCTCGGTTCCGTTATTTCCGCTGAAGGCATTCAGATGGATTCCGCTAAGGTCCAAGCTGTCAGTGATTGGCCCGTTCCAAGGTCACGTGTCGAGTTGCAGCGCTTTTTAGGTTTCGCTAATTTCTATCGGCGTTTCATTCGTAATTTCGGTCAAGTTGCTGCTCCTCTCACAGCTCTTACTTCTGTCAAGACGTGTTTTAAGTGGTCCGGTTCCGCCCAGGGAGCTTTTGATCTTCTAAAAGAACGTTTTACGTCCGCTCCTATCCTCGTTACTCCTGACGTCACTAGACAATTCATTGTCGAGGTTGACGCTTCAGAGGTAGGCGTGGGAGCCATTCTATCCCAGCGCTTCCAGTCTGACGATAAGGTTCATCCTTGCGCTTATTTTTCTCATCGCCTGTCGCCATCTGAGCGCAACTATGATGTGGGTAACCGTGAACTGCTCGCCATCCGCTTAGCCCTAGGCGAATGGCGACAGTGGTTGGAGGGGGCGACCGTTCCTTTTGTCGTTTGGACAGACCATAAGAACCTTGAGTACATCCGTTCTGCCAAACGACTTAATGCCCGTCAAGCTCGTTGGGCGTTGTTTTTCGCTCGTTTCGAGTTTGTGATTTCTTACCGTCCGGGTAGCAAGAACACCAAGCCTGATGCCTTATCCCGTCTGTTTAGTTCTTCTGTGGCTTCTACTGATCCCGAGGGGATTCTTCCTTATGGGCGTGTTGTCGGGTTAACAGTCTGGGGAATTGAAAGACAGGTTAAGCAAGCACTCACGCACACTGCGTCGCCGCGCGCTTGTCCTAGTAACCTCCTTTTCGTTCCTGTTTCCACTCGTCTGGCTGTTCTTCAGTGGGCTCACTCTGCCAAGTTAGCTGGTCATCCCGGTGTTCGAGGCACTCTTGCGTCTATTCGCCAGCGCTTTTGGTGGCCGACTCAGGAGCGTGACACGCGCCGTTTCGTGGCTGCTTGTTCGGACTGCGCGCAGACTAAGTCGGGTAACTCTCCTCCTGCCGGTCGTCTCAGACCGCTCCCATTCCTTCTCGACCATGGTCTCACATCGCCTTAGGCTTCACTACCGGTCTGCCTTTGTCTGCGGGGAAGACTGTGAGAGCCGCCAATAAACGCAGGATTAAGAGTCCAAGGTATTGTTGCGGCCAGAGAGTGTGGCTTTCCACTCGCAACCTTCCTCTTACGACAGCTTCTCGTAAGTTGACTCCGCGGTTCATTGGTCCGTTCCGTGTCTCCCAGGTCGTCAATCCTGTCGCTGTGCGACTGCTTCTTCCGCGACATCTTCGTCGCGTCCATCCTGTCTTCCATGTCTCCTGTGTTAAGCCCTTTCTTCGCACCCCCGTTCGTCTTCCCTCCCCCTCCCGTCCTTGTCGAGAGCGCACCTATTTACAAGGTACATAAGATCATGGACATGCGTTCTCGGGGACGGGGTCACCAATACTTAGTGGATTGGGAGGGTTACGGTCCTGAGGAGAGGAGTTGGGTTCCGTCTCGGGACGTGCTGGACCGTTCACTCATCGATGATTTCCTCCGTTGCCGCCAGGATTCCTCCTCGAGTGCGCCAGGAGGCGCTCGGTGAGTGGGGGGGTACTGTCATGTTTGTCATTTATTATCATGTCTTGTCCCTGTGCTCCCCATTCTGTTCGTTTCCCTCTGCTGGTCTTATTGGGTTCTTTCCCTCTTTCTATCCCTCTCTCTCCCCCTCCCCCTCTCACTCTCTCGCTCTCTCTTCTCTCTATCGTTCCGTTCCTGTCCCGTCGGTTCCTTGTTTAGTATTCACCATGCTGTGATTGCGTTTCGCCCTGTCCTGTCGTGTTTTTGCTGTGATTGTGTATCGCCCTGTCCTGTCGTGTTTTTTGCCTTCATCAGATGCTGCGTGTGAGCAGGTGTCTCTGTCTACTACGGCCTGCGCCTACCCGAAGCGACCTGCAGTCTGTGGCCGCTTCTCCAGTTATTCCCCTCTACAGACTAGAGGATTTCTGTTATTCCCTGTTTGGACTTAAATAAACTCTGTTTCTGTTAAGTCGCTTTTGGGTCCTCTTTCACCTGCATGACAGTAGTAGCTAGCTACCGTAGATATGACCCTAGTTGTGTCTGTAGGTAGTAGCTAGCTACCGTAGATATGAAAAGACGACTCCCCTGAAGCTTGTTTATCGTAGAGCAGAACAACCAACACATTTGTGTTCGTTCCCCCCCCTCCTTTCCATGTTGGTGACTTTTAGTTTTGTAACTCCAGTTCACGGTTCAGTCTGTGGAAGACGTCTCGGAAATGAGGGCGTCCGATAGAGCGTTCAGACGACTGCCGTAAAGCTTGTGGATGGCGTGCAGTCTAACAAACAACACCGTTGTGTTCAAGGGAGTCTCGTATTTCGAAGGTGGTGACTAATTAGTGTGTATATAATTTTTTGTCCGGATCTTCTCATGTCCGCTGTCGCAAGTCCCATCTTATGGAATAGAAGCAAACTTTATATCAGCGGGAAAAAGGGGAGATTGAGCTGCTACAAGAAACACAGGTTACGTACGTAACCGCGGTTACGCGTGGTATTGCATCACTCCAATATGATATCCTTCCGCACAGGCAGGATACACACGACAGTCGCGTCTACCGGGTAGTGCTGCGGTCGACCGCCTTTAAAAGCTGCTGCCGCGGCACTACTTCCTTTATCGAGGCGCCGTAGATCCCTGACAAAGACCACAAAACCGTGGTTACGTACACTATTTATACAAAAGTATGTGGACACACCTTTAAATTAGTGGATTCGGGTATTTTCAGCCACACGTTGCTGACAGGTGTATAAAATCGAGCACATAGCCATGCAATCTCCATAGACAACTATTGGCAGTAGAATGGCCTTACTGAAGAGCTCAGTGACTTTCAGTTTGTCAAATGTCAGCCCTGCTAGAGCTGCCCCTGGTCAACTGTTAGTGATGTTATTGTGAAGTGGAAACGTCTAGGAGCAACAACGGCTCAGCCGTGAAGTGGTAGGCCACACAAGCTCTAAGAATGGGACCGACGAGTGTTGAAGAGTGTAAAAAATGATTTAGTTCCAAACTGCCTCTGCAATGACAAGCGTCGGCTGGAGTGGTGTAAAACTCGACGCCATTGGACTCTGGAGCAGTGGAAACACGTTCTCTGGAGTGATGAATCACGCTTCACCATCTGGCAGTCCAACGGACGAATCTGGGTTTGGCAGATGCCAGGAGATCGCTACCTGCCCCAATGCATAGTGTCAACTGTAAAGTTTGGTGGATAAGGAATAATAGTCTTGGGCTGTTTTTCATTGGTTCAGGCCCCTTAGTTCCAGTGAAGGGAAATCTTAACTCTACAGCAACTCTACAGATTCTGTTCTTCCAACTTTAAGGCAACAGTTTGAGGAAGGACCTTTCCTGTTTCAGCATGACAATGACCCGAACACAAAGCGAGTTCCATACAGAAATGGTTTGTTGAGATCAGTGTGAAAGACTTAACTGTCCTGCACAGAGTCCTGACCTCAACCCCATCGAACACCTTTAGGATGAATTGGAACACCGACTGCGAGCCAGGCCTTAATCGCCCAACATCAGTGCCCGACCTCACTAATGCTCTTGTGGCTGAATGGAAGCAAGTCCCCCTGCAGCAATGTCCCACCATCTAGTGGAAAGCCTTCCCAGAAGAGTGGAGGCTGTTATAGCAATAATGTTCCAACATCTAGTGGAAAGCCTTCCCAGACGAGTGGAGGCTGTTATATCAGCAATGTTCCATCATCTAGTGGAAAGCCTTCCCAGACGAGTGGAGGCTGTTATATCAGCAATGTTCCAACATCTAGTGGAAAGCCTTCCCAGAAGAGTGGAGGCTGTTATAGCAGCAATGTTCCAACATCTAGTAGAAAGCCTTCCCAGAAGAGTGGAGGCTGTTATAGCAGCAATGTTCCAACATCTAGTGGAAAGCCTTCCCAGAAGAGTGGAGGCTGTTATAGCAGCAATGTTCCAACATCTAGTGGAAAGCCTTCCCAGAAGAGTGGAGGCTGTTATAGAAGCAATGTTCCTACATCTAGTGGAAAGCCTTCCCAGAAGAGTAGAGGCTGTTATAGCAGCAATGTTCCAACATCTAGTGGAAAGCCTTCCCAGAAGAGTAGAGGCTGTTATAGCAGCAAAGGGGGGACCAACTCCATATTAATGCCCATGGTTTTAGAATGAGACGTTCGACGAGCAGATGTCCACACACTTTTGGTCATGTAGTGTATTATTCTACCTGTGATAGGAGGTAGCAGCCTCTAACACCTCTCCTGTCTCTTCTCTTATTGGTGGATTATGATGGCGTTTGTCAGGATGGTGTGGCGAGGATGTACCTGGACCACGATAGACTTCCTTGTATCGGTGAGAAAACAACCCATGATATGTTTAGCTGGTTTTGGAGATCTGGTCCAGTGGTGGATCTTCACTGGGCTTTACTGTTGCTGTTCTTCTTGGGTCATTCATGTTATCTTGTGGGTTCCGGTCCGTGTGTCTGTCTGTGTGTGTCTGTCTGTGTGTGTCTGTGTGTGTGTGTGTGTGTGTGTGTGTGTGTGTGTGTGTGTGTCTCTGCGTGTCTCTGTGTGTCTCTGTGTGTGTGTCTGTGTGTGTGTGTCTCTGTGTGTCTCTTTGTGTGTGTGTGTCTGTGTGTGTCTCTGTGTGTCTCTGTGTGTCTGTGTGTGTCTCTGTGTGTGTCTGTGTGTGTGTGTCCCTGTGTGCGTGTGTGTGTGTGTCTCTGTGTGTCTCTGTGTGCGTGTGTGTGTGTCTCTGTGTGTCTCTGTGTGTCTCTGTGTGTCTCTGTGTGTGTCTGTGTGTGTGTGTCTCTGTGTGTGTGTGTGTGTGTGTCTCTGTGTGTGTGTGTGTGTGTGTGTGTGTGTGAGAGACAGCTCCTGTAGAAGAAGGGGAGGTGGAGGTTGGTGGAACATCCAGCAGTGTGTCATCTCTATCAGCCCCAAGAGTTGGAAGGTACGACACACACACACATAAATACTACAGATATACACACATAAATACTACAGATATACACACTACACACACACACATACAGTGCCTTGCGAAAGTATTCGGCCCCCTTGAACTTTGCGACCTTTTGCCACATTTCAGGCTTCAAACATAAAGATATAAAACTGTATTTTTTTGTGAAGAATCAACAACAAGTGGGACACAATCATGAAGTGGAACAACATTTATTGGATATTTCAATAACTTTTTTAACAAATCAAAAACTGAAAAATTGGGCGTGCAAAATTAATTCTATACAGGTACATAACACAGAGTCTATACAGGTAGATAACACAGAGTCATAACACAGAGTCTATACAGGTACATAACACAGAGTCATAACACAGAGTCTATACAGGTACATAACACAGAGTCTATACAGGTACATAAGAGTCTATACAGGTACATAACACAGAGTCTATACAGGTACATAACACAGAGTCTATACAGGTACATAACACAGAGTCTATACAGGTACATAACACAGAGTCTATACAGGTACATAACACAGAGTCTATACAGGTACATAACACAGAGTCTATACAGGTACATAACACAGAGTCATAACACAGAGTCTATACAGGTACATATCACAGAGTCATAACACAGAGTCTGTACAGGTACATAACACAGAGTCTATACAGGTAGATAACACAGAGTCATAACACAGAGTCTATACAGGTACATAACACAGAGTCTATACAGGTACATAACACAGAGTCATAACACAGAGTCTATACAGGTAGATAACACAGAGTCATAACACAGAGTCTATACAGGTACATAACACAGAGTCTATACAGGTACATAACACAGAGTCTATACAGGTACATAACACAGAGTCATAACACAGAGTCTATACAGGTACATAACACAGAGTCTATACAGGTACATAACACAGAGTCTATACAGGTACATAACACAGAGTCTATACAGGTACATAACACAGAGTCTATACAGGTACATAACACAGAGTCTATACAGGTACATAACACAGAGTCATAACACAGAGTCTATACAGGTACATAACGCAGAGTCATAACACAGAGTCTATACAGGTACATAACACAGAGTCTATACAGGTACATAACACAGAGTCTATACAGGTACATAACACAGAGTCTATACAGATTCATAACACAGAGTCTATACAGGTACATAACACAGAGTCTATACAGGTACATAACAGAGTCATAACACAGAGTCTATACAGGTACATAACACAGAGTCATAACACAGAGTCATAACACAGAGTCTGTACAGGTACATAACACAAGAGTCTATACAGGTACATAACACAGAGTCTATACAGGTACATAACACAGAGTCATAACACAGAGTCTATACAGGTACATAACACAGAGTCATAACACAGAGTCTATACAGGTACATAACACAGAGTCTATACAGGTACATAACACAGAGTCTATACAGGTACATAACACAGAGTCTATACAGAGTCATAACACAGAGTCTATACAGGTACATAACACAGAGTCTATACAGGTACATAACACAGAGTCTATACAGGTACATAACACAGAGTGTACAGGAGTTGATTGTAATTGTTGTTGTTGTTGTTGATGATGTATCACAGTGCTGAACTCTATTTTCTTCTGTTCTGAGTTGGTTGTCGTTGATGTTGTCCTCTGTTCTGTCTCTCTCCGTAGGAGATAATTGAGGTCTTTTGTATCAGCGAGCCTCTGATCCACCCTCCCAGCACACAGCACACAGAATGATTACTGCTCCTTTTTAAAAAACATCATCATCTTATTGACTTTAACTCTAGCTGTAAATATTTTGTTTTCTATAAATAGTTGTTGTTCACAGTTTTTAAATTCATGACATTTATTTTGATTAAAAAGAGAGAACCGAACTTGTTGTTGTTTTACTTCAAGGAAGAGAAGAAACCTTTTTTATTGTAGCTTTTTATCCACGTGACTGAGAGCCTCTGCGTTGTGTTTAGACTAGACTTACCTATAAGGATCAGGGTTGGTGATATTGTATCCTCTGATAATGACAGGAAAATCTTCTATGAACAAATGCCTTTATTCGCAAAGTGTGTTGTCCTACATTTGTATTTGATGTTTAATCCCCCGTCCCCCGCAGGAGGCCTTTTTGCCTTTTGGTAGGCCGTCATTTTAAATAAGAATTTGTTCTTAAATTACTTGCCTAGTTAAATAAAGGTTCAATATATATTAACAATAAAACACGGACATGCTAGCCCAATGACAACATGTAGCCTACAGTAGAAAGTGGAGTAGCTAGCTAGCTAGCATGTACAGCATTCAATAATGCAACAGGTCCATAAAAGTGTATAAATGACTGATATTTAAAGATATTACGATATACTGATGGGAGACCCTATACACCCAGTAGAAATGTTTTAACATATAGGATTGATTTACAGTAACCTACCTCTTCCACACAGACTTAGAATGGTGTAATTCGCTGTCCGTTGGGATTCCAACCGCCGATAAACCCCATAGAAAAGGTATTTTTGTCCCTGAGCATGGCAGTTAACCCACTGATCCCTGGGCGCCGATGACGTGGAAGTTGATTAATTTGCAAATAAATTCATTAAAAATCCTACAATGTGATTTTCTGGATTTTTTTCCTTCTCATTTTGTCTGTCGTAGTTGAAGTGTACCTATGATGAAAATTACAGGCCTCTCTCATCTTTTTAAGTGGGAGAACTTGCACAATTGGTGGCTGACTAAATACTTTTTTGCCCCACTGTATAGTATTATTTGTGCCCTGGCCCTATAAGAGCTCTTTGTCACTTCCCACGAGCCGGGTTGTGACAACAACTCACACTCATTCCTATGTTTAATAAATGTATCGTATAGTGTGTGTGGCAGGTTTTCGATGATGGTGAAAAACAACATTTGAGAGTGAGTGACCCTGGTGCTAGAGGGGGTACAGCTGACCATTTACCAACCCGCCTGACCACTCTGCCTGACCCTGTACCAGCCCGCCTGACCACTCTGCCTGACCTGTACCAGCCCGCCTGACCACTCTGCCTGACCCTGTACCAGCCCGCCTGACCACTCTGCCTGACCCTGTACCAGCCCGCCTGACCACTCTGCCTGACCCTGTACCAGCCCGCCTGACCACTCTGCCTGACCTGTACCAGCCCGCCTGACCACTCTGCCTGACCCTGTACCAGCCCGCCTGACCACTCTGCCTGACCCTGTACCAGCCCGCCTGACCACTCTGCCTGACGTGTACCAGCCCGCCTGACCACTCTGCCTGACCCTGTACCAGCCCGCCTGACCACTCTGCCTGACCTGTACCAGCCCGCCTGACCACTCTGCCTGACCTGTACCAGCCCGCCTGACCACTCTGCCTGACCTGTACCAGCCCGCCTGACCACTCTGCCTGACCTGTACCAGCCCGCCTGACCACTCTGCCTGACCCTGTACTAGCCCGCCTGACCACTCTGCCTGACCCTGTACCAGCCCGCCTGACCACTCTGCCTGACCTGTACTAGCCCGCCTGACCACTCTGCCTGACCTGTACCAGCCCGCCTGACCACTCTGCCTGACCTGTACCAGCCCGCCTGACCACTCTGCCTGACCCTGTACCAGCCCGCCTGACCACTCTGCCTGACCTGTACCAGCCCGCCTGACCACTCTGCCTGACCTGTACTAGCCCGCCTGACCACTCTGCCTGACCTGTACCAGCCCGCCTGACCACTCTGCCTGACCTGTACCAGCCCGCCTGACCACTCTGCCTGACCCTGTACCAGCCCGCCTGACCACTCTGCCTGACCTGTACTAGCCCGCCTGACCACTCTGTCGGTCCCTGTCCCTGACCCTGACCCTGTCCCTGAACCTGTCCCTGACCCTGATCCTGTCCCTGACCCTGATCCTGTCCCTGACCCTGATCCTGTCCCTGTCCCTGACCCTGATCCTGTCCCTGTCCCTGAACCTGTCCCTGTCCCTGAACCTGTCCCTGACCCTGATCCTGATCCTGTCCATGATCCTGTCCCTGATCCTGATCCTGATCCTGCCCTGTCCCTGACCCTGATCCTGTCCCTGACCCTGATCCTGTCCCTGACCCCCCTGTCCCTGAACCTGTCCCTGACCCTGATCCTGTCCCTGACCCTGTCCCTGACCCTGACCCTGAACCTGTCCCTGTCCCTGACCCTGATCCTGTCCCTGTCCCTGACCCTGTCCCTGACCCTGAACCTGTCCCTGACCCTGATCCTGTCCCTGTCCCTGACCCTGATCCTGTCCCTGATCCTGTTCCTGACCCTGTCCCTGTCCCTGATCCTGTCCCTGACCCTGTCCCTGATCCTGTCCCTGACCCTGATCCTGTCCCTGACCCTGAACCTGTCCCTGACCCCGATCCTGTCCCTGTCCCTGACCCTGATCCTGATCCTGTCCATGATCCTGACCCTGATCCTGTCCCTGACCCTGATCCTGTCCCTGACCCTGATCCTGTCCCTGACCCTGATCCTGTCCCTGACCCTGTCCCTGACCCTGATCCTGTCCCTGAGCCTGCCTGCCATACTGTACCTTTGCTCCTACTGTGGATTATCGACCCCTGCCTGCCTTGACCTGTCGTTAACCTTCCCCTGTTGTTACAATAAACATTGTTACTTCACAGTCTGCACTTGGGTCTTACCTTGATACCTGATGGGGATGCTCGAATTGCAATTACACAATTATTAGAGTAGTAGGGGATGTTTATGAGGGAGAAGGAAGTGAGAGAGAGATGGATGGTGAGATAAAGAGAGAATGAGAGAGTGAGAGAGAGAGAGGGGGGCATAAAGAGAGAGTGAGAGAGCGAGAGAGAGAGGGGGGGCATAAAGAGAGAATGAGAGATCGAGAGAGAGAGGGGGGCATAAAGAGAGAGCGAGAGAGAGAGAGGGGGGGGCATAAAGAGAGAATGAGAGAGAAAGAGAGAGAGGGGGGCATAAAGAGGGAATGAGAGAGCGAGAGAGAGAGAGGGGGGGGGATAAAGAGAGAATGAGAGAGCGAGAGAGAGAGAGAGGGGCATAAAGAGAGAATGAGAGAGCGAGAGAGAGAGAGGGGGCATAAAGAGAGAATGAGAGAGAGAGGGGGGATAAAGAGAGAATGAGAGAGAGAGAGAGAGAGGGGGCATAAAGAGAGAATGAGAGAGCGAGAGAGAGAGAGAGGGGGCATAAAGAGGGAATGAGAGAGCGAGAGAGAGAGAGAGAGAGAGAGGGGGCATAAAGAGGGAATGAGAGAGCGAGAGAGAGAGAGGGGGGCATAGAGAGAATGAGAGAGAGAGAGAGAGAGAGAGGGGGCATAAAGAGAGAATGAGAGAGAGAGAGAGAGGGGGGGCATAAAGAGGGAATGAGAGAGCGAGAGAGAGAGAGAGGGGGCATAAAGAGAGAATGAGAGAGCGAGAGAGAGGGTGGGGCATAAAGAGAGAATGAGAGAGAGAGAGAGAGAGAGAGGGGGCATAAAGAGAGAATGAGAGAGCGAGAGAGAGAGGGGGCATAAAGAGAGAATGAGAGAGAGAGAGAGGGGGGGCATAAAGAGAGAATGAGAGAGAGAGAGGGGGGGCATAAAGGAGGAAGTCTGATAAAGGAGGGTGATAGGATGCTCCTGTCCACCCCAGCTGACTCTCAGGCATCCTAATACCGTCATAGCAACCTCTCCCCTCCTCCCCGTCCTCCTCTCTCCCCCACAGCCTCTCCCCTCCTCCCTGTCTCCCTCTTTCCTCCCACAGCCTCTCCTCTCCTCCCTGTCCCCCTCTCTCCCCCACAGCCTCTCTATCCTCCCTGTCCCCCTCTCTATCCTCCCCGTCCCCCTCTCTATCCTCCCCATCCCCCTCTCTATCCTCCCCATCCCCCTCTCTATCCTCCCTGTCCCCCTCTCTATCCTCCCCTTCGTCTCCCACCCCCACTAACAGCAGCAGACATTGCCTATCTAGCTCCTGTTCTTTCGCAACCCCCCCCACTCTCTCCCTCCCCCTCCCCACCTCTCTCCCTCCCCTCCCCACCTCTCTCCCTCCCCCTCCCCCTCCCCCTCCCCACCTCTCTCCCTCCCCCTCCCCCTCCCCACCTCTCTCCCTCCCCACCTCTCTCCCTCCCCACCTCTCCCTCCCCTCCCCACCTCTCTCCCTCCCCACCTCTCTCCCTCCCCACCTCCCCACCTCTCTCCCCTCCCCTCCCCACCTCTCTCCCTCCCCCCCCTCCCCACCTCTCTCCCCTCCCCACCTCTCTCCCTCCCCTCCCCACCTCTCTCCCTCCCCTCCCCACCTCTCTCCCTCCCCACCTCTCTCCCTCCCCACCTCTCTCCCTCCCCACCTCTCTCCCTCCCCTCCCCACCTCTCCCCTCCCCTCCCCACCTCTCTCCCTCCCCTCCCCCACCTCTCTCCCTCCCCCTCCCCCTCCCCACCTCTCTCCCTCCCCTCCCCACCTCTCTCCCTCCGTCCCTCTCAGAGAACAGATATAGCAAGACAACAGTGCCTTTTTCAGACAGAGGAGGGTGAGAGAGCGACAGCACCGTCAATAACACGAGTAAACGGGAACTGGAACGTTGACTGAACAAGGTCGTAGCAGAACCCGAGATTGGAATTATGTTGCAGTGCATCATCTTGTTAGTGTCGGGTGAGTTCAAGATCTTTGTAACTTATCATTTGTCTCTCGTTGTTGTTGTTGTCCTGTATTCAGTTAATGTTTCACATGTGCTCAGTGACAGTACAGGCCTGAGTGTTTCCTGGTTCTCTGAACTACTTTGCTATGCTTCAGAGTGACATAACCCTTCTATGTGTTCTCCCCTTAGACCCGCTTGGTTCTGGTATAGAAAACTTGAGCTCAGATTGAGAAGACAGTAGTTCAATACAATAATTAGCTGTTTTTTTGTGTGTGCATAGAGCCCTATCCATAGGACAGGGCTGTGTGCATAGAGCCCTATTCATAGGACAGGACTGTGTGCATAGAGCCCTATTCATAGGACAGGACTGTGTGCATAGAGCCCTATTCATAGGACAGGACTGTGTGCATTGTAACGGTTTTGACTTGAGGTTATTATTTATAGGGGTGCCAGGTAGGTTGTGCCTACCAGAGAAAACATTGGTTTCTCCTTTTAGTTTGGGTGGGAATGAGTCCCATCTGGTCCGTCAAGTCTACACCAATACAAAGGACTTATGTAAAAGTCAGGATGGAAATAAACTTTTCATAAACCCTTAAAACATTGGAAAGAACTTCAAAAACAACTATACTCTTTTGCGTGGGTTGTATTAACAACATCAATGATTACACACACATATAATAATATAACACAATGAGTTCTGGTTCCTCCAGAAATGTCCTGTACATCGGGCCTAAAAAGAGTCCTGCCCGGTAGAGTTCAGGGAACTCAAGTGACTTTTGTCACGCGATGTTTGTCCGTTCGTTCCGTGTAGCGTAAACCCAGTATTAAACATACAATCAATATAACAATTACTTTACCACAGAACCTTAAAGCGGATCAACTCTTAATTAAGTCCTCAACTACCACTAACTACACAAATCACAGTATACATCACATCCAAACAAATGAAATACCGTATACAAAAAGGTGGTAGTCAGTCGGTCAGTCAGACAATCCAATCCGCCAATAGATCTCCAGCGGAGAAAGGCCACGAAGAACGGAGAGGTGTAGTCCAGGGACGCAAAGAGTGGATCCGATCCTGGGTAAACTCTCTTAGGCTACAAAACACACGTTTAACGGCAACAAAACAAACGGAATAGAGAAGCTTCGGAACTGACGGTTGAACACATCCTCATGCACGTCTCCATCACAACCCCACTTTCGTGCAGCTGATGCTGGCTATTTAATTGGGAATTAAAGGGAAAGCGCCCTATTGGAAGGAGCTGCACTGAGACGGTTCAGAAAAATTCAGGGCCGTCACAGCATAGAGCCCTATTCATAGGACAGGACTGTGTGCATAGAGCCCTATTCATAGGACAGGACTGTGTGCATAGAGCCCTATTCATAGGACAGGACTGTGTGCATAGAGCCCTATTCATAGGACAGGACTGTGTGCATAGAGCCCTATCCATAGGACAGGGCTGTGTGCATAGAGCCCTATTCATAGGACAGGACTGTGTGCATAGAGCCCTATCCATAGGACAGGACTGTGTGCATAGAGCCCTATCCATAGGACAGGACTGTGTGCATAGAGCCCTATTCATAGGACGGGACTGTGTGCATAGAGCCCTATTCATAGGACGGGACTGTGTGCATAGAGCCCTATCCATAGGACAGGGCTGTGTGCATAGAGCCCTATTCATAGGACGGGACTGTGTGCATAGAGCCCTATCCATAGGACGGGGCTGTGTGCATAGAGCCCTATTCATAGGACAGGGCTGTGTGCATAGAGCCCTATTCATAGGACGGGACTGTGTGCATAGAGCCCTATCCATAGGACGGGACTGTGTGCATATTGCCCTATCCATAGGACAGGACTGTGTGCATAGAGCCCTATCCATAGGACAGGACTGTGTGCATAGAGCCCTATCCATAGGACAGGACTGTGTGGATATTGCCCTAGTCATAGGATAGGGCTGTGTGCATAGAGCCCTATTCATAGGACAGGGCTGTGTGCATAGAGCCCTATCCATAGGACTGGACTGTGTGCATAGAGCCCTATTCATAGGACAGGACTGTGTGCATATTGCCCTATCCATAGGACAAGACTGTGTGCATATTGCCCTATTCATAGGATGGGACTGTGTGCATAGAGCCCTATTCATAGGACAGGACTGTGTGCATATTGCCCTATTCATAGGACGGGACCATAGGACGGGACCAGGATCCAGTTGTAGAGGGAGGTGTTTAGTCCCAGAGGGAGGTGTTTAGTCCCAGGGTCCAGTTGCAGAGGGAGGTGTTTAGTCCCAGGATCCAGTTGTAGAGGGAGGTGTTTAGTCCCAGAGGGAGGTGTTTAGTCCCAGATGGAGGTGTTTAGTCCCAGGATCCAGTTGTAGAGGGAGGTGTTTAGTCCCAGAGGGAGGTGTTTAGTCCCAGAGGGAGGTGTTTAGTCCCAGGATCCAGTTGCAGAGGGAGGTGTTTAGTTCCAGGGTCCAGTTGCAGAGGGAGGTGTTTAGTCCCAGAGGGAGGTGTTTAGTCCCAGAGGGAGGTGTTTAGTCCCAGGGTCCAGTTGCAGAGGGAGGTGTTTAGTCCCAGAGGGAGGTGTTTAGTCCCAGAGGGAGGTGTTTAGTCCCAGAGGGAGGTGTTTAGTCCCAGAGGGAGGTGTTTAGTCCCAGGGTCCAGTTGTAGAGGGAGGTGTTTAGTCCCAGGGTCCAGTTGCAGAGGGAGGTGTTTAGTCCCAGGGTCCAGTTGCAGAGGGAGATGTTTAGTCCCAGGGTCCAGTTGTAGAGGGAGGTGTTTAGTCCCAGGGTCCAGTTTCAGAGGGAGGTGTTTAGTCCCAGGGAGAGGTGTTTAGTACCAGGGTCCTTAGCTTAGTGATGAGCTTTGAGGGTACTATGGTGTTGAACGCTGAGCTGTAGTCAATGAACAGAGTCTCCTTTTGGCCAGGTGGGAAAGGACAGAGTCTCCTTTTGGCCAGGTGGGAAAGGACAGATTCTCCTTTTGGCCAGGTGGGAAAAGGACAGAGTCTCCTTTTGGCCAGGTGGGAAAGGACAGAGTCTCCTTTTGGCCAGGTGGGAAAGGACAGAGTCTCCTTTTGGCCAGGTGGGAAAGGACAGAGTCTCCTTTTGGCCAGGTGGGAAAGGACAGAGTCTCCTTTTGGCCAGGTGGGAAAGGACAGAGTCTCCTTTTGGCCAGGTGGGAAAGGACAGAGTCTCCTTTTGGCCAGGTGGGAAAGGACAGATTCTCCTTTTGGCCAGGTGGGAAAGGACAGATTCTCCTTTTGGCCAGGTGGGAAAGGACAGAGTCTCCTTTTGGCCAGGTGGGAAAGGACAGAGTCTCCTT
This sequence comes from Oncorhynchus gorbuscha, assembly GCF_021184085.1. Taxonomy (NCBI): domain Eukaryota; kingdom Metazoa; phylum Chordata; class Actinopteri; order Salmoniformes; family Salmonidae; genus Oncorhynchus; species Oncorhynchus gorbuscha. The sequence goes on from NC_060179.1 coordinate 88,639,434, forward strand.
TTGGCCAGGTGGGAAAGGACAGAGTCTCATTTTGGCCAGGTGGGAACGGACAGAGTCTCCTTTTGGCCAGGTGGGAAAGGACAGAGTCTCCTTTTGGCCAGGTGGGAAAGGACAGATTCTCCTTTTGGCCAGGTGGTAAAAGGACAGAGTCTCCTTTTGGCCAGGTGGGAAAGGACAGAGTCTCCTTTTGGCCAGGTGGGAAAGGACAGAGTCTCCTTTTGGCCAGGTGGGAAAGGACAGAGTCTCCTTTTGGCCAGGTGGGAAAGGACAGAGTCTCCTTTTGGCCAGGAGGGGAAAGGACAGAGTCTCCTTTTGGCCAGGTGGGAAAGGACAGATTCTCCTTTTGGCCAGGTGGGAAAGGACAGATTCTCCTTTTGGCCAGGTGGGAAAGGACAGAGTCTCCTTTTGGCCAGGTGGGAAAGGACAGAGTCTCCTTTTGGCCAGGTGGGAAAGGACAGAGTCTCCTTTTGGCCAGGTGGGAAAGGACAGAGTCTCCTTTTGGCCAGGTGGGAAAGGACAGAGTCTCCTTTTGGCCAGGTGGGAAAGGACAGATTCTCCTTTTGGCCAGGTGGGAAAAGGACAGAGTCTCCTTTTGGCCAGGTGGGAAAGGACAGAGTCTCCTTTTGGCCAGGTGGGAAAGGACAGAGTCTCCTTTTGGCCAGGTGGGAAAGGACAGAGTCTCCTTTTGGCCAGGTGGGAAAGGACAGAGTCTCCTTTTGGCCAGGTGGGAAAGGACAGAGTCTCCTTTTGGCCAGGTGGGAAAGGACAGAGTCTCCTTTTGGCCAGGTGGGAAAGGACAGAGTCTCCTTTTGGCCAGGTGGGAACGTCTCCTTTTGGCCAGGTGGGAAAGGACAGAGTCTCCTTTTGGCCAGGTGGGAAAGGACAGAGTCTCCTTTTGGCCAGGTGGGAAAGGACAGAAAGGACTCCTTTTGGCCAGGTGGGAAAGGACAGTGTCTCCTTTGGCCAGGCGGGAAAGGACAGTGTCTCCTTTTGGCCAGGTGGGAAAGGACAGAGTCTCCTTTTGGCCAGGTGGGAAAGGACAGTGTCTCCTTTTGGCCAGGTGGGAAAGGACAGTGTCTCCTTTTGGCCAGGTGGGAAAGGACAGAGTCTCCTTTTGGCCAGGTGGGAAAGGACAGTGTCTCCTTTTGGCCAGGTGGGAAAGGACAGTGTCTCCTTTTGGCCAGGTGGGAAAGGACAGTGTCTCCTTTTGACCAGGTGGGAAAGGACAGATTCTCCTTTTGGCCAGGTGGGAAAGGACAGAGTCTCCTTTTGGCCAGGTGGGAAAGGACAGTGTCTCCATTTGGCCAGGTGGGAAAGGACAGTGTCTCCTTTTGGCTCCTCCTTTGGCCAGGTGGGAAAGGACAGAGTCTCCTTTTGGCCAGGTGGGAAAGGACAGAGTCTCCTTTTGGCCAGGTGGGAAAGGACAGAGTCTCCTTTTGGCCAGGTGGGAAAGGACAGAGTCTCCTTTTGGCCAGGTGGGAAAGGACAGTGTCTCCTTTTGGCCAGGTGGGAAAGGACAGTGTCTCCTTTTGGCCAGGTGGGAAAGGACAGAGTCTCCTTTTGGCCAGGTGGGAAAGGACAGAGTCTCCTTTTGGCCAGGTGGGAAAGGACAGAGTCTCCTTTTGGCCAGGTGGGAAAGGACAGAGTCTCCTTTTGGCCAGGTGGGAAAGGACAGAGTCTCCTTTTGGCCAGGTGGGAAAGGACAGAGTCTCCTTTTGGCCAGGTGGGAAAGGACAGAGTCTCCTTTTGGCCAGGTGGGAAAGGACAGTGTCTCCTTTTGGCCAGGTGGGAAAGGACAGAGTCTCCTTTTGGCCAGGTGGGAAAGGACAGAGTCTCCTTTTGGCCAGGTGGGAAAGGACAGAGTCTCCTTTTGGCCAGGTGGGAAAGGACAGAGTCTCCTTTTGGCCAGGTGGGAAAGGACAGAGTCTCCTTTTGGCCAGGTGGGAAAGGACAGAGTCTCCTTTTGGCCAGGTGGGAAAGGACAGAGTCTCCTTTTGGCCAGGTGGGAAAGGACAGAGTCTCCTTTTGGCCAGGTGGGAAAGGACAGAGTCTCCTTTTGGCCAGGTGGGAAAGGACAGAGTCTCCTTTTGGCCAGGTGGGAAAGGACAGAGTCTCCTTTGGCCAGGTGGGAAAGGACAGAGTCTCCTTTTGGCCAGGTGGGAAAGGACAGAGTCTCCTTTTGGCCAGGTGGGAAAGGACAGAGTCTCCTTTTGGCCAGGTGGGAAAGGACAGAGTCTCCTTTTGGCCAGGTGGGAAAGGACAGAGTCTCCCAGGTGGGAACGGACAGAGTCTCCTTGGCCAGGTGGGAAAGGACAGAGTCTCCTTTTGGCCAGGTGGGAAAGGACAGAGTCTCCTTTTGGCCAGGTGGGAAAGGACAGAGTCTCCTTTTGGCCAGGTGGGAAAGGACAGAGTCTCCTTTTGGCCAGGTGGGAAAGGACAGAGTCTCCTTTTGGCCAGGTGGGAAAGGACAGAGTCTCCTTTTGGCCAGGTGGGAAAGGACAGAGTCTCCTTTTGGCCAGGAGGGGAAAGGACAGAGTCTCCTTTTGGCCAGGTGGGAAAGGACAGATTCTCCTTTTGGCCAGGTGGGAAAGGACAGATTCTCCTTTTGGCCAGGTGGGAAAGGACAGAGTCTCCTTTTGGCCAGGTGGGAAAGGACAGAGTCTCCTTTTGGCCAGGTGGGAAAGGACAGAGTCTCCTTTTGGCCAGGTGGGAACGGACAGAGTCTCCTTTTGGCCAGGTGGGAAAGGACAGAGTCTCCTTTTGGCCAGGTGGGAAAGGACAGATTCTCCTTTTGGCCAGGTGGGAAAGGACAGTGTCTCCTTTTGGCCAGGTGGGAAAGGACAGAGTCTCCTTTTGGCCAGGTGGGAAAGGACAGAGTCTCCCTTTTGGCCAGGTGGGAAAGGACAGAGTCTCCTTTTGGCCAGGTGGGAAAGGACAGTGTCTCCTTTGGCCAGGTGGGAAAGGACAGAGTCTCCTTTTGGCCAGGTGGGAAAGGACAGTGTCTCCTTTTGGCCAGGTGGGAAAGGACAGAGTCTCCTTTTGGCCAGGTGGGAAAGGACAGAGTCTCCTTTTTTTGGCCAGGTGGGAAAGGACAGAGTCTCCTTTTGGCCAGGTGGGAAAGGACAGAGTCTCCTTTTGGCCAGGTGGGAAAGGACAGAGTCTCCTTTGGCCAGGTTGGCAGAGTCTCCTTGGCCAGGTGGGAAAGGACAGTGTCTCCTTTTGGCCAGGTGGGAAAGGACAGTGTCTCCTTTTGGCCAGGTGGGAAAGGACAGAGTCTCCTTTTGGCCAGGTGGGAAAGGACAGAGTCTCCTTTTGGCCAGGTGGGAAAGGACAGAGTCTCCTTTTGGCCAGGTGGGAAAGGACAGTGTGGACTGTAATTGAGATGCGAACACTTTGTATACGGAACAAAAAGGTAATTGCTTTTTTTGAATCAGTATTACTTTAGTGGGTTGTTGCAAACAGGATGCATGTTTGTAATATTTTTTATTCTGTACAGTCTTCCTCCTTTTCACTCTGTCATTTAGGTTAGTATTGTGGAGTAACTACAATGTTGTTGATCCATCATCAGTTTTCTCCTATCACAGCCATTAAACTCTGTAACTGTTTTAAAGTCACCATTGTCCTCATGGTGAAATCCCTGAGCGGTTTCCTTCCTCTCCGGCAACTGAGTTAGGAAGGACACCTGTATCTTTGTAGTGACTGGGTGTATTGATACACCATCCAAAATGTAATTAATAACGTCACCATGCTCAAAGGGATATTCAGTGTCTGCTTTTTTATGTTTACCCCTCTACCAATAGATGTCATTCTTTGCGAGGCATTGGAAAACCTCCTTGGTCTTTGTGGTTGAATCTGTGTTTGAAATGTAATGCTCGACTGTGGGACCTTACAGACAATTCTATGTTTGGGGTGGGGCTGCTACTACCGGCTCTACCTGCTAGAATATACTACAATCTATTACTCAGTGGGTGGGGCGGCTACTACCTGCTAGAATATACTACTACCAGCTACTATAACAATATATATGCCATTTAGCAGACGCTTTTATCCAAAGCGACTTACAGTCATGTGTGCATACATTCTACGTATGGGTGGTCCCGGGGATCGAACCCACTACCCTGGCGTTACAAGCGCCATGCTCTACCAACTGAGCTACAGAAGGACCACATAACCACTTCTACCTGCTAGAATATACTACTATCTATTACTCAGTGGGTGGGGCTGCTACTACCGGCTCTACCTGCTAGAATATACTACTATCTATTACTCAGTGGGTGGGGCTGCTACTACCGGCTCTACCTGCTAGAATATACTACTATCTATTACTCAGTGGGTGGGGCTGCTACTACCGGCTCTACCTGCTAGAATATACTACTATCTATTACTCAGTGGGTGGGGCGGCTACTACCGGCTCTACCTGCTAGAATATGCTACTACCGGCTACTATAACCACTTCTACCTGCTAGAATCTACTACTACCAGCTACTATAACCACTTCTACCAGTTAGAATATACTACTATCTAATACTATAACCACTTCCACCTGCTAGAATATACTACTACCAGCTACTATAGCCACTTCTACCTGCTAGAATATACTACTACCGGCTACTATAGCCACTTCTACCTGCTAGAATATACTACTACCAGCTACTATAACCACTTCTACCTGCTAGAATATACTACTACCGGCTACTATAACCACTTCTACCAGCTAGAATATACTACTATCTATTACTATAACCACTTCTACCTGCTAGAATCTACTACTATCTATTACTATAACCACTTCTACCTGCTAGAATATACTACTATCTATTACTATAACCACTTCTACCAGCTAGAATCTACTACTATCTATTACTATTACCACTTCTACTACTATCTATTACTACTGCTGCTACCCGGTGCTGCTAGAATCTACTACTATCTATTAACCCATGCTGCTAACCGGTGCTGCTAGAATCTACTACTATCTATTACTACTGCTGCTACCCGGTGCTGCTACCCGGTGCTGCTACCCGGTGCTGCTAGATGCCGTGAGATGCCAGCTAGAATCTACTACTATCTATTACTACTGCTGCTACCCGGTGCTACTAGAATATACTACTATCTATTACTCCTGCTGCTACCCGGTGCTGCTAGATGCCGTGAGATGCCGGCTAGAATATACTACTATCTATTACTCCTGCTGCTACCCGGTGCTACTAGAATCTACTACTATCTATTACTCCTGCTGCTACCCGGTGCTGCTACCCGGTGCTGCTAGATGCCGTGAGATGCCGGCTAGAATCTACTACTATCTATTACTACTGCTGCTACCCGGTGCTACTAGAATATACTACTATCTATTACTCCTGCTGCTACCCGGTGCTGCTAGATGCCGTGAGATGCCGGCTAGAATATACTACTATCTATTACTCCTGCTGCTACCCGGTGCTATTAGAATCTACTACTATCTATTACTCCTGCTGCTACCCGGTGCTGCTACCCGGTGCTGCTACCCGGTGCTGCTACCCGGTGCTGCTACCCGGTGCTGCTACCCGGTGCTGCT
>NC_060179.1:88649987-88654987 GCF_021184085.1 Oncorhynchus gorbuscha
ATAGCAGATGTTCTGAAAGAGCTGCAAAACCTGGACCCGTACAAATCAGCTGGGCTTGACAATCTGGACCCGCTATTTCTGAAACTATCTGCCGCCATTGTCGCAACCCCTATTACCAGCCTGTTCAACCTCTCTTTCATATCGTCTGAGATCCCCAAGGATTGGAAAGCTGCCGCAGTCATCCCCCTCTTCAAAGGGAGAAACACCCTGGACCCAAACTGTTACAGACCTATATCCATCCTGCCCTGCCTATCTAAGGTCTTCGAAAGCCAAGTCAACAAACAGGTCACTGACCATCTCGAATCCCACCGTACCTTCTCCGCTGTGCAATCTGGTTTCCGAGCCGGTCACGGGTGCACCTCAGCCACACTCAAGGTACTAAACGATATCATAACCGCCATCGATAAAAGACAGTACTGTGCAGCAGTCTTCATCGACCTCGCCAAGGCTTTCGACTCTGTCAATCACCATATTCTTATCGGCAGACTCAACAGCCTCGGTTTTTCGGATGACTGCCTTGCCTGGTTCACCAATTACTTTGCAGACAGAGTTCAGTGTGTCAAATCGGAGGGCATGCTGTCCGGTCCTCTGGCAGTCTCTATGGGGGTGCCACAGGGTTCAATTCTCGGGCCGACTCTTTTCTCTGTGTATATCAATGATGTTGCTCTTGCTGCGGGCGATTCCCTGATCCACCTCTACGCAGACGACACCATTCTATATACTTTCGGCCCGTCATTGGACACTGTGCTATCTAACCTCCAAACGAGCTTCAATGCCATACAGCACTCCTTCCGTGGCCTCCAACTGCTCTTAAACGCGAGTAAAACCAAATGCATGCTTTTCAACCGATCGCTGCCTGCACCCGCATGCCCGACTAGCATCACCACCCTGGATGGTTCCGACCTTGAATATGTGGACATCTATAAGTACCTAGGTGTCTGGCTAGACTGCAAACTCTCTTTCCAGACCCACATCAAACATCTCCAATCGAAAATCAAATCAAGAGTCGGCTTTCTATTCCGCAACAAAGCCTCCTTCACTCACGCTGCCAAGCTTACCCTAGTAAAACTGACTATCCTACCGATCCTCGACTTCGGCGATGTCATCTACAAAATGGCTTCCAACACTCTACTCAGCAAACTGGATGCAGTCTATCACAGTGCCATCCGTTTTGTCACTAAAGCACCTTATACCACCCACCACTGCGACTTGTATGCTCTAGTCGGCTGGCCCTCACTACATATTCGTCGCCAGACCCACTGGCTCCAGGTCATCTACAAGTCCATGCTAGGTAAAGCTCCGCCTTATCTCAGTTCACTGGTCACGATGGCAACACCCATCCGTAGCACGCGCTCCAGCAGGTGTATCTCACTGATCATCCCTAAAGCCAACACATCATTTGGCCGCCTTTCGTTCCAGTACTCTGCTGCCTGTGACTGGAACGAATTGCAAAAATCGCTGAAGTTGGAGACTTTTATCTCCCTCACCAACTTCAAACATCAGCTATCCGAGCAGCTAACCGATCGCTGCAGCTGTACATAGTCTATAGGAAAATAGCCCACCCATGTTCACCTACCTCATTCCCATACTGTTTTTTATACTGTTTTTATTTATTTATTTTTCTGCTCTTTTGCACACCAATATCTCTACCTGTACATGACCATCTGATCATTTATCACTCCAGTGTTAATCTGCAAAACTGAATTATTCGCCTACCTCCTCATGCCTTTTGCACACATTGTATATAGACTGCCCATTTTTTTCTACTGTGTTATTGACTTGTTAATTGTTTATTCCATGTGTAACTCTGTGTTGTCTGTTCACACTGCTATGCTTTATCTTGGCCAGGTCGCAGTTGCAAACGAGAACTTGTTCTCAACTAGCCTACCTGGTTAAATAAAGGTGAAATAAAATAAAAAAAAATTAAAAAAATCCGGACCCGTTTTACTGCCGACGAGGAGCCCCACCGGGCCTCCACAACTGGACTACCGACGTTATCTGCCTGAGGGAGTTATCCGTCTGGCTGCTCCGTCGCGACGTTACCTGAACGCCCATCTGTGGCCCGCTAATCGTTAGCTGTCTTATCGGCTGCTATCTGAATAGGTCTATCGGACCATTTTTCTTGGGTCACTATAACTATATCTATTTTGCCAATTGGATTGATCCCCTCTACCACACGGAACCCCACTAATCTACCCACGGAAAAACACGAGGTGGCTAAAAACAGACCTCCATCCTATGCTAGCTTGCTACCGATGGCCGGGCTAGCTGTCTGAATCGCCGTGAACCCCAACCAACCTCACTACTCACTCGACCCTTATGATCACTCGACTAAGCATGCCTCTCCTTAATGTCAATATGCCTTGTCTATTGCTGTTCTGGTTAGTGTTTATTGGCTTATTTCACTGTAGAGCCTCTAGTCCTGCTCACTATACCTTATCCAACCTTTCAGTTCCACTACCCACACATGCGATGACATCACCTGGATTCAATGGTGTTTCTAGAGACAATATCTCTCTCATCATCACTCAATACCTAGGTTTACCTCCACTTTATTCACATCCTACAATACCTTTGTCTGTACATTATACCTTGAAGCTATTTTATCGCCCCCAGAAACCTCCTTTTACTCTCTGTTCCAGACATTCTAGACGACCAATTCTCATAGCTTTTAGCCGTACCCTCACCCTACGCCCTGCAGTGCCTAGCTCCACTCCTATTCCCCAGGCGCTCTCTTTTGATGACTTCTGTAACCCTAATAGCCTTGGTTTCATGCATGTTAACATTAGAAGCCTCCTCCCTAAGTTTGTTCTATTCACTGCTTTAGCACACTCTGCCAACCCGGATGTTCTAGCTGTGTCTGAATCCTGGCTTAGGAAGACCACCAAAAATTCTGAAATCTCCATCCCTAACTACAACATTTTCAGACAAGATTGAACGACCAAAGGGAGCGGTGTTGCAATCTACTGCAGAGATAGCCTGCAGAGTTCTGTCCTACTATCCAGGTCTGTACCCAAACAATTCGAACTTCTGCTTTTAAAAATCCACTTATCTAAAAACAAGTCTCTCACCGCTGCCGCCTGCTATAGACCACCCTCTGCCCCCAGCTGTGCTCTGACACCATATGTGAACTGACTGCCCCCATCTATCTTCAGAGCTCGTGCTGCTAGGTGACCGAAACTGGAACATGCTTAACACCCAAGCCATCCTACAATCTAAGCTTGATGCCTCACACAAATGATCAATGAACCTACCAGGTACCACCCCAAAGCCGTAAACATGGGCACCCTCATAGATATCATCCTAACCAACTTGCCCTCTAAATACACCTCTGCTGTTTTCAACCAAGATCTCAGCTATTACATTTACATTTAAGTCATTTAGCAGACGCTCTTATCCAGAGCGACTTACAAATTGGTGCATTCACCTTATGACATCCAGTGGAACAGTCACTTTACAATAGTGCATCTAAATTGCCTGCATCCGTAATCGGTCAGCGGTCAAACGACCTCCACTCATCACTGTGAAACGCTCCCTGAAACACTTCAGCAAACAGGCCTTTATAATCGACCTGGCCCGGGTATCTTGGAAGGATATTGACCTCATCCCGTCAGTAGAGGATGCCTGGTTATTTTTTTTAAATGCCTTCCTCACCATCTTAAATAAACATGCCCCATTCAAGAAATGTAGATCCAGGAACAGATATAGCCCTTGGTTCTCTCCAGACCTGACTGCCCTTAACCAACACAAAAACAACCTAGGGCATTCTGCATTAGCATCGAACAGCCCCCGTGATATGCAACTTTTCAGGGAAGCTAGAAACCAGTATGCACAGGCAGTTAGAAAACCAAGGTTGGCTTTTACAAACAGAAATTTGCTTCCTGCAACACAAACTCAAAAAAGTCCATGGAGAATAAGAGCACCTCCTCTCAGCTGCCCACTGCACTGAGGATAGGAAACACGGTCACCACCGATAAATCCACTATAATTGAGAATTTCAATAAGCATTTTTCTACGGCTGGCCATGCTTTCCACCTGGCTACCCCTACCCCGGTCAATAGCACTGCACCGAACTGCTTGACCCAAACTGCTACAGACCTATATCTATTCTACCCTGCCTTTCTAAGGTCTTCGAAAGCCAAGTCAACAAACAGATTACCGACCATTTAGAATCCCACCGTACCTTCTCCGCTATGCAATCTGGTTTCAGAGCTGGTCATGGGTGCACCTCAGCCACGCTCAAGGTCCTAAACGATATCTTAACCGCCACGAATAAGAAACCATACTGTGCAGCCGTATTCATCGACCTGGCCAAGGCTTTCGACCTTGTCAATCACCACATCCTCATTGGCAGACTCGATAGCCTTGGTTTCTCAAATGATTGCCTCGCCTGGTTCACCAACTACTTCTCTGATAGAGTTCAGTGGGCCAAATCGGAGGGCCTGTTGTCCGGACCTCTGGCAGTCTCTACGGGGTGCCACAGGGTTTAATTCTTGGACCGACTCTCTTCTCTGTATACATCAATGATGTCGCTCTTGCTGCTGGTGAGTCTCTGATCCACCTCTACGCAGACGACACCATTCTGTATATTTCTGGCCCCTCTTTGGACACTGTGTTAACTAGCCTCCAGGCGAGCTTCAATGCCATACAACTCTCCTTCCGTGGCCTCCAACTGCTCTTAAACGCAAATAAAACTAAATGCATGCTCTTCAACCGATCGCGTCTGCACCTGCCCGCCTGTCCAACATCACTACTCTGGACGTTTCTGACTTAGAATATGTGGACAACTACAAATACTGGTTAGACTGTAAACTCTCCTTCCAGACTCACATTAAGCATCTCCAATCCAAAATTAAATCTAGAATTGGCTTCCTATTTCGCAACAAAGCATCCTTCACTCATGCTGCCAAACATACCCTTGTAAAACTAAGTAATTAGCAAAATAGCCTCCAATACCCTACTCAATAAATTGGATGCAGTCTATCACAGTGCCATCAGTT
>NC_060179.1:88659987-88664987 GCF_021184085.1 Oncorhynchus gorbuscha
TCAGTAGTTTTGGTCTGTAGTTGTGTGGTTGTGGTCAGTAGATGTGGTCAGTAGTTTTGGTCTGTAGTTGTGTGGTTGTGGTAAGTAGATGTGGTCAGTAGTTTTGGTCAGTAGTTGTGTGGTTGTGGTCAGTAGATGTGGTCAGTAGTTTTGGTCTGTAGTTGTGTGGTTGTGGTCAGTAGATGTGGTCAGTAGTTTTGGTCTGTAGTTGTGTGGTTGTGGTCAGTAGATGTGGTCAGTAGTTTTGGTCTGTAGTTGTGTGGTTGTGGTCAGTAGTTGTGGTCAGTAGTTGTGTGGGTGTGATCAGTAGTTTTGGTCTGTAGTTGTGTAGTTGTGGTCAGTAGATGTGGTCAGTAGTTTTGGTCTGTAGTTGTGTAGTTGTGGTCAGTAGATGTGGTCAGTAGTTTTGGTCAGTAGTTGTGTGGTTGTGGTCAGTAGATGTGGTCAGTAGTTTTGGTCTGTAGTTGTGTGGTTGTGGTCAGTAGATGTGGTCAGTAGTTTTTGTCAGTAGTTGTGTGGTTATTAACAGTAGTTTTGGTCAGTAGTTGTGTGGTGGTTAACAGTAGTTTTGGTTTAGTAGTTGTGGTTGTGGTTAGTAGTTCTGTGGTTGTGGTCATTACCTGTGTGGTTAAATAGAGACTACCATTGAACCTGTACCCAAGAAAAACAAGGTGGCCCAAATGACTATGGCCCCGTCGCACTCACCTCGGTCATTATGAAGTTCTTTGAGAGGCTGGTCATGGCCCACATTAAGGCCAGCATGCCAGGCACACTGGACCCACTACAATTTGCCTACCGCTTCAACAGATCCACAGAAGATGCAATTTCCATCGCTATTCACACGGCTGTAACACATCTGGACAAGAGGAACACCTATGTGAGAATGCTGTTCATTGACTACAGTTCGGCATTCAACACCATTGTTCCCTCCAAGCTCATCACCAAGCTCAGAGCCTGCATCTGGACACCAAGCTCAGAGCCCTGGGTCCGGACACTAAGCTCAGAGCCCTGGGTCTGGACACCAAGCTCAGAGCCCTGGGTCTGGACACCAAGCTCAGAGCCCTAGGTCTGAACACCAAGCTCAGAGCCCTGCATCTGGACACCAAGCTCAGAGCCCTGGGTCCGGACACTAAGCTCAGAGCCCTGGGTCCGGACACTAAGCTCAGAGCCCTGGGTCTGGACACCAAGCTCAGAGCCCTGGGTCTGGACACCAAGCTCAGAGCCCTAGGTCTGAACACCAAGCTCAGAGCCCTGGGTCTGGACACCAAGCTCAGAGCCCTGGGTCTGGACACCAAGCTCAGAGCCCTGGGTCTGGACACCAAGCTCAGAGCCCTGGGTCTGGACACCAAGCTCAGAGCCCAAGCTCAGAGCCCTGACAACAACACCTCCTCCACACTGACTCTTAACACAGGGGCCCCTCAGGGGTGTGTATACCTGGGTGTGTTTCTGCACAAACAGGCGGTGCTCGGCTTGCTTTATACCTGGGTGTGTTTTTGCACGGTGCTCGGTGTGTTTATACCTGGGTGTGTTTTTGCACAGGCGGTGCTCGGCTTGCTTTATACCTGGGTGTGTGACAGTGTGTGGTGGAGGCGGAGCACAAAGGACATGGACGTTAGTTGAAGCACAGTTCACGATACACAGCTTGGACCTGTTTGTGTTTTTGAGCGTGTTGATGTCATTTTTCAGTAATATAACTTGTTGTTTCCTCCAGGCTGAAGTCTGTGCTGAGAGTAGCGACCAGAATGGAGAGGGCTACAACTCAACAACAGACAACAGAGAAGTGAAAGACTACAACTCAACAACACACAACAGAGATGCTCCAGCCACACACATAAACCACCTACAGGACGTCCCAGGGAGGACCACCGAGGAAGAGGAGAAGAGGAGGAGAGACGAAGATGAGGATCTAGAGTTCCCTCATGACTTCCTGCCCAGTATAGACCTCAGCCTTGAACTCCTTTGGGGAACTTCACTTGGGTAGGTGGTTTTATCTGTAAAAATACACACTCGCACACTCGCGCACACACACACACACACACACACACACACACACACACACACACACACACACACACACACACACACACACACACACACACACACACACACACACACACACACACACACACACACACACACACACACACACACACACACACACACACACACACACACACACCAGAGATAACCTAGATTGATCTCAACAATGCCACTGCCAATGTAAAGGTAAGGGATACAGTATGTAAGGGTGAGGGATAGGAAAGGTGAGGTATAGGTAAGATAAGGTATAGGTAGGTAAGGTATACTGTAGACAAGGTAAGAAATAGGGAAGGTAAGGTATAGATAAGGTATTGATAAGGTAAGGGATAGGTATAGGTGAGATACGGTAAGGGATAGGTAAGGGTAAAATAAGGTAAGGTATAGATAAGGTAAGGGTAAAGTAAGGTATAGGTATAGGTATAGGTAAGGTAAGGTATAGGTAAAGGTAAGGTAAGGTAAGGTATAGGTATAGGTATAGGTATAGGTAAAGTAAGGTAAGGTATAGGTATAGGTATAGGTATAGGTATAGGTCAGGTATAGGTACTGGTAAGGTATAGGTAAAGTAAGGTATAGGTAAGGTATAGGTATAGGTATAGGTCAGGTATAGGTATAGGTAAAGAAAGGTATAGGTAAGGTAAGGTAAGGTATAGGTATAGGTCAGGTATAGGTATAGGTACTGGTAAGGTATAGGTATAGGTATAGGTAAGGTAAGGTATAGGTAAAGGTAAGGTAAGGTATAGGTATAGGTATAGGTATAGGTATAGGTAAAGTAAGGTAAGGTATAGGTAAAGTAAGGTAAGGTATAGGTATAGGTAAGGTATAGGTATAGATATAGGTCAGGTATAGGTAAGGTAAGGTATAGGTATAGGTCAGGTATAGGTATAGGTATAGGTATTAGTAAGGTATAAGGTAAGGGTAAAGTAAGGTATAGGTAAGTTAGTGTAAGATATAGGTCAGGTATAGGTAAGGTAAGGTATAGGTTAGATATAGGTATAGGTATAGGTATTAGTAAGGTATAAGGTAAGGGTAAAGTAAGGTATAGGTAAGTTAGTGTAAGATATAGGTCAGGTAAGGTATAGGTCAGGTAAGGTAAGGTATAGGTTAGATATAGGTCAGGTAAGTTAAGGAATAGCTTAGGTATAGGTCAGGTATTGGTAAGGTATAGGTAATATATAGGTAAGGTATAGGTCAGGTATTGGTAAGGTATAGGGAATATATAGGTAAGGTATAGGTCAGGTAAGGTCAGGTAAGGTTAGGTATAGGTCAGGTAGGCTCTCTTTTATTTTCCAGTTTTCTACTCCGCTAGCCAGCACCTCGTCTTAATAGGTGCGCGTTTCTTTTTCTTCTAGAACGTACAATATGTTATGAATTCTCAAAACGTATGATATGTTACAAATTCTAGCTAGGTGGCTAATGTTAGCTAAGATAGGGGTTAGGGTTAGGAGGTATAGGTAAGGTAAGGTAAGGTAAGGTAAGGTAAGGTAAGGTAAGGTAAGGTAAGGTAAGGTAAGGTATAGATAAGTAAGGTAAGGTAAGGTATAGGTAAGGTAAGGTAAGGTAAGGTAAGGTAAGGTAAGATAGGTAAGGTAAGGTATAGATAGGTAAAAGATATAGGTAAGGTAAAAAAGGTAAAGGTATAGATAGGTAAGGTAAGGTAAGGTAAGGTAAAGTAAGATATAGGTAAGGTAAGGTAAAGTAAGGTAAGGTAAGGTAAGGTAAGATAGGTAAGGTAAAGTATAGATAGGTAAGGTAAGATATAGGTAAGGTAAGATAAAGTAAGGTAAGGTAAGGTAAGGTAAGGTATAGATAGGTAAGGTAAGGTATAGGTAAGGTAAGGTAAGGTAAGGTAAGGTAAGGTATAGATAGGTAAGGTAAGGTATAGGTAAGGTAAGATATAGGTAAGGTAAGGTATAGGTAAGGTAAGGTATAGATAGGTAAGGTAAGGTAAGGTATAGGTAAGGTAAGGTAAGGTAAGGTAAGGTATAGATAGGTAAGGTAAGATATAGGTAAGGTAAGGTAAAGGTAAGGTAAGGTATAGATAGGTAAGGTAAGGTAAAGGTAAGTAAGGTAAAGTAAGGTAAGGTAAGATATAAGTAAGGTAAGGTAAAGTAAGGTAAGGTATAGATAGGTAAGGTAAGATAGGTAAGGTAAGGTAAGGTAAAGTAAGGTAAGGTAAAGTATAGATAGGTAAGGTAAGATATAGGTAAGGTAAGGTAAAGTAAGGTAAGGTAACGTATAGATAGGTAAGGTAAGATATAGGTAAGGTAAGGTAAAGTAAGGTAAGGTATAGATAGGTAAGGTAAGGTAAGGTATAGGTAAGGTAAGATATAGGTAAGGTAAGGTAAAGTAAGGTAAGGTAAGGTAGGTAAGGTAAGGTATAGATAGGTAAGGTAAGGTATAGATAGGTAAGGTAAGATATAAGTAAGGTAAGGTAAGATATAAGTAAGGTAAGGGTAAAGTAAGGTAAGGTATAGATAGGTAAGGTAAGGTAAAGTAAGGTAAGGTAAAGTAAAGTAAGGTAAAGTAAGGTAAGGTATAGATAGGTAAGGTAACGTATAGATAGGTAAGGTAAGATATAGTTAAGGTAAAGGTAAAGTAAGGTAAGGTAAGGTAAGATATAGTTAGGTAAGATATAAGTAAGGTAAGGTAAAGTAAGGTAAGTTAAGATATAAGTAAGGTAAGGGTAAGGTAAGGTAAGATATAGGTAAGGTAAGGTAAGATAGGTAAGGTAAGGTATAGATAGGTAAGGTATAGGTAAGGTAAGGTAAGGTAAGGTAAAGTAAGGTAAGGTATAGGTAAAGTATAAGGTAAAGTATAGGTAAGGTATAGGTAAGGTAAGGTATAGGTAAAGGTAAGGTAAGGTATAGGTAAAGGTATAGTAAGGTAAGGTAAGGTATAGGTAAAGGTAGGTAAGGTATAGGTATAGGTATAGGTATAGGTAAGATATAGGTATGGGTAAA
>NC_060179.1:88669987-88675722 GCF_021184085.1 Oncorhynchus gorbuscha
CAACCCCAGCTCTAACCTTTACCAACCCCTACCCCAACCCCAACCCCAGCTCCAACCCCACCCCCAGCTTCAACCCCATACCCCAACCCCAGCTCCAACCCCATACCCAACCCCAACCCCAGCTCTATCCCCTACCCCAGCCCCAACCCCTACCCCTACCCCAAACCCAACCCCTACCCAGCTCCAACCCCAGCCCCAACCTCAGCACCTAACCCATCTCCAACCCCAGAGCCTAACCCTACCCAAGCCCCAACATCAGTGCCTAACCCATCTCCAACCCCAGTGCCTAATCCTACCCCAGCTCCAACCCCAGCCCCAGACTCAGCGCCTAACCCCAGCTCCAACCCCAGCCCCAACCTCAGCGCCTAACCCCAGCTCTAAGCCCAGCCCCAACCTCAGTGCCTAACCCCAGCTCTAAGCCCAGCCCCAACCTCAGCTTCTAACCCCAGCCCCAACCCTCAGCACCTAACCCCAGCCCAAACCTCAGCGCCTAACCCCACCCCTCCTCAGCGCCTAATCCCAGCCCCAACCTCAGCCCTAACCCCAGCCCCAACCTCATCCCTAACCCCAGCCTAACCTCAGCCCCAACCCCAGTGCCTAACCCCAACCCCAACCCCAGATCCAACCCCAACCCAGCTCCAACCCCAGCGCCTAACCCCAGCTCCAACCCCAGCCCCAACCCCAGTGCCTAACCCCAACCTCAGTGCCTAACCCCAGTGCCTAACCCCAGTGCCTAACCCCAGTGCCTAACCCCAGCCCCAACCCCAGTGCCTAACCCCAACCTCAGTGCCTAACCCCAGTGCCTAACCCCAGTGCCTAACCCCAGCCCCAACCTCAGCGAATAACCCCAGCCCCAGTGCCTAACCCCAACCCCAGTGCCTAACCCCAGCCCCAACCCCAGTGCCTAACCCCAGCCCCAACCCCAGTGCCTAACCCCAGCCCCAACCCCAGTGCCTAACCCCAACCCCAGTGCCTAACCCCAGTGCCTAACCCCAGTGCCTAACCCCAGCCCCAACCTCAGCGAATAACCCCAGCCCCAACCCCAGTGCCTAACCCCAGCTCCAACCCCAGTGCCTAACCCCAGCCCCAACCCCAGTGCCTAACCCCAGCTCCAACCTCAGTGCCTAACCCCAGCCCCAACCTCAGTGCCTAACCCCAGCTCCAACCTCAGTGCCTAACCCCAGCCCCAACCCCAGTGCCTAACCCCAGCCCCAACCTCGGTGCCTAACCCCGGCTCAACCTCAGCGAATAGCTGACTCAACCTCAATTTTTCTTCAGCCCCAGCCTGGTGCTAGCCCCAGCGCTCGTGCTCGCGAGACCAACCCAGCCAACCTCAATTGCCTAACTTGGCCCCAACCTCAGTGCCTAACCCCCGGCTCAACCTCAGACCTTGGCTCAACCTCAGTGCTTCTTAGCTCAACCTCAGTGCTAACTGGCCCCAACTGATGCCTAACCCCAACCCCAGTGCCTAACCCAGCTCCAACCTCAGCGAATAACCCCAGCTCCAACCTCAGTGCCTCTTGGCGAATAACCTTCAGCCCCAGCCCTGGTGCCTAACCCCAGCCCCAGTGCCTAACCCCTGTGCTCAACCTCAGTGCCTCACCCTAGTTTCCATCCTCAGTGAATAACCCCAGCCCCAACCCCAGTGCTAACCCCAACCCCAGTGCTAACCCCCCCCAACCACAGTGCCTAACCCCAGCTCCAACCTCAGTGCCTAACCCCAGTGCCTAACCCCAGTGCCTAACCCCAGCCCCAACCCCAGCCCCAACCCCAGTGCCTAACCCCAACCCCAGTGCCTAACCCCAGCCCCAACCCCAGTGCCTAACCCCAGCCCCAACCTCAGCGCCTAACCCAGCTCCAACCCCAGCCCCAACCTCAACCTCAGCGCCTAACCCCAGCTCCAACCCCAGGTCCTACCCCAGCCCCAACCTCAGCACCTAACCCCAGCCCTAACCTTGCGGCATATCCTTCTGTAGCTCAGTTGGTAGAGCATGGCGCTTGTAACGCCAGGGTAGTGGGTTCGATTCCCGGGACCACCCATACATAGAATGTATGCACACATGACTGTAAGTCGCTTTGGATAAAAGCGTCTGCTAAATGGCATATTATATAACCCAGCTCCAACCCCAGCTCCAACCCCAGTGCCTAACCCCAGCCCCAACCTCAGCGCCTAACCCAGCTCCAACCCAGCCCCAGCCAACCTCAGCCTCTTCACTTGGTTCCAACCCCAGTCTGCTCAGCCTCGCCCAGCTCCAGCCCCAACCTCAGCGCCTAACCCAGGTCCAACCCAGCCCCAACCTCAGCGCCTAACCAACTCCAGCCCCAGCTAACTAACCAACCCCAGTGACTAACCCAGCTCCAACAGTGCCTAACCCATCTCCAACTTCAGCTAAACAAACCTTAAACCAGCACAGAGCTCTCGGTGTGACAACAGGATCATCTTACTAGTCAGTGATTCTGTCCCTAGCTTGGCTAACTAACCCAGAGTCTCGGCAACCAACCCAGCCTCAGCCCCTAAACCAGCTAATCCAGCTCAACCCCAAGCCCAGCCCCTAAACATACCTAACCCAGCTCAACCCAACCCCTAAACCAACCTAATCAGCTCCAAACCCAAGCCCAGCCCCTAAACAGACCTAACCCAGCTCCAACCCCAAGCCCAGCCCTGTGATTCAACAGACCCTAACCCAGCTCCAACCCCAACCCAGCCCTAACCAAACCAACCAACCCAGCTCCAACTGACAGCCCCTAAACCAACCCTAACTCCCTAAACCAACCCTAACCCAGCTCAACCCCAACCCCAGCCCCTAAACCAACCTAACCCAGATTTAATTCTTAATTTAGTTTTAAATTAATATAGAATTTAGTTTAATTTCTAATTTTGAATTTTGTGTTTTTAAATTAATTTTAATTTTAAATTAATTTTAATTTAAGTTTCTCTAAATTTCTAATTCTAGTTTTTAAATTAAATTTTGAATTTACTTCTAAATTCTCAAATTTAGTTTTTAAATTCAATTCTAATTTGGGTTTACTTAAATTTAGCTTTAAACTAAATTCCAATTCTAGTTTGGAATTAGTTTCCTTTAAATTAAATTTTAATTTTTAAATCTAAATTTTAATTCTGTGTTTAAATTTTGAAGCCTTTAAAACCAACCTTGACCCATTCTCCAACGCCAGCCCCTAAACCAACCCTAACCCAGTAGCCAAACCTCAAGAGTCTCAGCAGCCAACCCCAACCCCAACCCCAGCCCCTAAACAGACCCTAACCCAGCTCCAACCCCAACCTCCAAAACCAACCCTAACCCAGATCCAACCCCAACCCCAGCCCCTAAACCAACCCTAACCCAGCTCCAACCCCAACCCCAGCCCTTAAACCAACCCTAACCCAGCTCCAACCCCAACCCAGCCCCTAATCCAACCATAACCCAGCTCAACCCCAGCCCCAACCCCAACCCCAACCCCAGCCCAGCCCTAAACCAACCCTAACCCCTAAACCATCCCTAGCCCAGCTCCAACCCCAACCTGGCCCCTAAACCAACCCTAACCCAGCTCCAACCCCAACTCCCAACCCCAGCCCCTAAACCAATCCTAACCCCTAAACCAACCTAACCCAGCTCCAACCCCAACCCCAGCCCCTAAACCAACCCTAACCCAGCTCCAACCCCAACCCAGCCCCTAAACCAACCCTAACCCAGCTCCAACCCCAGCTCCAGCCTCTAAACCAGCCCTAACCCATCTCCAACCCTAGCCTCTAAACCAACCTAGCCCCTAAACCAACCCTAACTCCAGCTCCAACCCCAGCCCCTAAACCAACCTAACCCATCTCCAACCCCAACCCCAGCCCCTAAACCAACCCTAACCCAGCTCCAACCCCAACCCCAGCCCCTAAACCAACCCTAACCCAGCTCCAACCCCAACCCCTAAACCAACCCTAACCCATCTCCAACCCCAGCCCCTAAACCAACCCTAACCCAGTAGCCAACCCCAACCCCAGCCTCTAAACCAACCCTAACCCAGCTCCAACCCCAACCCAGCCCCTAAACCAACCCTAACCCAGCTCCAACCCCAACCCCTAAACCAACCCTAACCCAGTCTCCAACCCCAGCCCCTAAACCAACTCCTAACCCAGCAGCCAACCCCAACCCCAGCCTCTAAACCAACCCTAACCCAGCTCTAACCAACCCTAACCCCAGCCCCTAAACCAACCCTAACCCAGCCTCCAACCCCAACCCCAGCCCCTAAACCAACCCCAACCCAGCTCCAACCCCACCCCCAGCACCTAAACCAACCCTAACCCAGCACCAACCCCAACCCCAGCCCCTAAACCAACCCTAACCCAGCTCCAACCCCAGCTCCTAACAGACCCTAACCCAACCCAACCCCAGCCCCTAAACCAACCTCTAACCCAGCTCCAGCCACAGGGCTTCAGTGTGGGCAGGATCATCTTACTAGCCTGGCTAGTTCACCTGTCCCTAGCGCTTGGCCCTAACCGCAACCCCAAGAGTCTCAGCAGCCAACCCTAACTCCCAACCCCAGCTCCCTAAACAGACCCTAACCCAGCTCCAACCTCAACCCCCAAAACCAACCCAACCCAGATCCAACCCCAACCCCAGCCCCTAAACCAACCCTAACCCAGCTCCAACCCCAACTCCTGAGCCCTTAAACCAACCCTAACCCAGCTCCAACCCCAACCCAGCCCCTAAACCAACCATAACCCAGCTCCAACCCCAACCCCAAACCAACCCTATCCCAACTCCAACCCCAACCCCAGCCCCTAAACCAACCCTAACCCAGCTCCATCCCCAACCCAGCCCTAAACCAACCCAACCTTCCAACTCCAACCCCAGCCCCTAAACCAACCCTAACCCAGATCCAACCTCATCCCCAGCCCTTAAACCAACCTAACCCAGCTCCAACCCCAACCCAGCCCCTAAACCAACCCTAACCCAGCTCCAACCTCAACCCCAGCCCTAAACCAGCCTAACCCAGCTCCAACCCCAACCTAAACCAACCTAGCTCAACCCCAGCCCCTAAACCAACCCTAATCCAGCTCCAACCCCAACCCAGCCCTAAACCAACCCTAACCCAACTCCAACCCAACCTCAGCCCCTAAACCAACCTAATCCAGCTCCAACCCCAACCCAGCCCTAAACCAACCCTAACCCAGCTCCAACCCCAGCCCCTAAACCAACCCTAACCCAGCTCCAACCCCAGCCCCTAAACCAACCCTAACCCAGCTCCAACCCCAGCCTCTAAACCAACCCTAACCCAGCTCCAACCCCAGCCCCTAAACCAACCCTAACCCAGCTCAGAGATCAGATATATGATAGTAGTGTGTCAGCATCATCTCTGTAATCAGATACTGATCAGAGATCAGATATATGGTAGTAGTGTCAGTATCATCTCTGTAATCAGATACTGATCAGAGAGCAGATATATGGTAGTAGTGTCAGTATCATCTCTGTACTCGGATACTGATCAGAGATCATATATAATAAAAAACACAGGAGCAACATGTGGAGCTGACAGGAACTGGACCAGAGAAACACACACATTGGACCAGAGAAACACACACATTGGACCAGAGAACACACACACACACATTGGACCAGAGAACACACACACACACATTGGACCAGAGAAACACACACATTGGACCAGAGAAACACACACATTGGACCAGAGAAACACACACATTGGACCAGAGACACTTTCAGAACACTACCAGGAGAAAGGGA
>NC_060179.1:88675822-88730822 GCF_021184085.1 Oncorhynchus gorbuscha
TTATGATTATTATTATGATTATTATTATGATTATGATTATTATTATTATTATTATTATTATGATATTATTATTATTATTATTATTATTATTATTATTATGATATTATTATTATTATTATTATTATTATTATTATTATTATTATTATTATATTATTATTATTATTATTATTATTATATTATTATTATTATTATTATGATATTATTATTATTATTATTATTATTATTATGATATTATTATTATTATTATTAGTATTATTATTATTATTATTATTATTATTATGATATTATTATTATTATTATTATTATGATGATATTATTATTATGATTATTATTATTATTATGATATTATTATTATTATTATTATTATTATTAAATTATTATTATTATTATTATTATTATATTATTATTATTATTATTATGATATTATTATTATGATTATTATTATTATTATGATATTATTATTATTATTATTATTATTATTATTATTATTATGATATTATTATTATTATTATTATTATTATTATTATTATGATATTATTATTATTATGATATTATTATTATTATTATTATTATTATTATTATTATATTATTATTATTATTATTATTATTATTATTATTATTATTATGATATTATTATTATTATTATTATTATTATGATATTATTATTATTATTATTATTATTATTATTATTATTATTATTATTATGATATTATTATTATTATTATTATTATGATATTATTATTATGATTATTATTATTATTATGATATTATTATTATTATTATTATTATTATTATTAAATTATTATTATTATTATTATTATTATATTATTATTATTATTATTATGATATTATTATTATGATTATTATTATTATTATGATATTATTATTATTATTATTATTATTATTATTATTATTATGATATTATTATTATTATTATTATTATTATTATGATATTATTATTATTATGATATTATTATTATTATTATTATTATTATTATTATTATTATTATTATTATTATGATATTATTATTATTATTATTATTATTATTATTATTATTATGATATTATTATTATTATTATTATTATTATTATGATATTATTATTATGATTATTATTATTATTATGATATTATTATTATTATTATTATTATTATTATTATTATTATTATTATTATTATTATTATTATTATTATTATGATATTATTATTATTATTATTATTATTATTATTATGATATTATTATTATTATTATTATTATTATTATTATGATATTATTATTATGATTATTATTATTATTATGATATTATTATTATTATTATTATTATTATATTATTATTATTATTATTATGATGATTATTATTATTATTATTATTATTATTATTATGATATTATTATTATTATTATTATTATTATTATTATGATATTATTATTATTATTATTATTATTATTATTATTATTATTATTATTATTATATTATTATTATTATGATATTATTATTATTATTATTATATTATTATTATTATTATTATTATTATTATTATTATTATTATTATGATATTATTATTATTATTATTATGATATTATTATTATTATTATTATTATTATTATTATTATTATATTATTATTATTATTATTATTATTATTATTATTATTATTAGGACACACCAACTCATTCCAGGTTTTTCTTAATTATTATTATTATTATTATTATTATTATTATTATTATTATGATATTATTATTATTATTATTATTATTATTATTATTATGATATTATTATTATTATTATTATTATGATATTATTATTATTATTATTATTATTATTATTATTAGGACACACCAACTCATTCCAGGTTTTTCTTAATTATTATTATTATTTTTTAAACATTTTTCTACATATAATATACGTATATGAATAATAGTGAAGACAGAAAAACTATGAAATAACACACAATCAGGAAGTAACCAAAAAAAAGTGTTAAACAAATTAAAATATATTTTATATTTGAGATTCTTTAAAATAGCTACCATTTGCCTTGATGACAGCTTTTCACACACTTGACATTCTCTCAACCAGCTTCATGAGGTAGTAACCCGGAATGCATTTCAATTAACAGGTGTGACTTATTAAATGTGAATTTGTGGAATTTCTTTCCATCTTAATGCGTTTGAGCCAATCAGTTGTGTTGTGATAAGGTAGGGGTGGTATACAGAAGATAGCCCTATTTGGTAAACGACCAAGTCCATATTATGGCAAGAACAACTCAAACAAGCAAAGAGAAACAACAGTCCATCATTACTTTAAGACATGAAGGTCAGTCCATCATTACCTTAAGACTAGAAGGTCAGTCCATCATTACTTTAAGACTAGAAGGTCAATCCATCATTACTTTAAGACTAGAAGGTCAGTCCATCATTACCTTAAGACTTGAAGGACAGTCCATCATTACTTTAAGATTAGAAGGTCAGTCCATCATTACTTTAAGATTAGAAGGTCAGTCAATCCGGAATATTTCAAGAACGTTTCTTCAAGTGCGGTCGCAAAAACCATCAAGCGCTGTGATGAAACTGGCTCTCATGAGGACCACCACAGGAAAGGAAGACCCAGAGTTACCTCTGCTGCAGAGGATAAGTTCATTAGAGTTAACTGTCTCTCATGAGGACCACCACAGGAAAGGAAGACCCAGAGTTACCTCTGCTGCAGAGGATAAGTTCATTAGAGTTAACTGGCTCTCATGAGGACCGCCATGGGAAAGGAAGACCCAGAGTTACCTCTGCTGCAGAGGATAAGATCATTAGAGTTATCTGGCTCTCATGAGGACCGCCACAGGAAAGGAAGACCCAGAGTTACCTCTGCTGCAGAGGATAAGATCATTAGAGTTAACTGCACCTCAGATTGGAGGGAAATAAATAAATTATTCACAGAGTTCAATCATTAGTTAACTGCAACTCAGATTGCAGTTCAAGTAACAGACACATCTCAACATCAACTGTTCAGAGGAGACGGCGTGAATCAGGCCTTCATGGTCGAATTGCTGCAAAGAAACCACTACTAAAGGCCACCAATAATAAGAAGAGACTTGCTTGGGCCAAGAAACATGAGAAATGGACATTAGACCGGTGGAAATCTGTCCTTTGGTCTGATGAGTCCAAATATGAGATTTTTGGTTTCAACCACTCTGTCTTTGTGAGACGCAGAGTAGGTGAATGAATGATCTCCGCATGTGTGGTTCCCACCGTGAAGCATGGAGGAGGAGGAGGTGTGATGGTGCTTTGCTGTTGACACTGTCAGTGATTTATTTAGAATTCAAGGGACACTTAACCAGCATGGCTACCACAGCATTCTGCAGCGATACGCTATCCCATCTGGTTTGCGCTTAGTGGGACTATCATTTGTTTTTCAACAGGACAATGAACCAACACACCTCCAGGCTGTGTAAGAGCTATTTGACCAAGAAGGACAGTGATGGAGTGCTGCATCAGATGACCTGGCCTCCACAATCACCCGACCTCAACCCAATTGAGATGTTTTGGGATGAGTTGGACCGAATAGAGTGAAGGAAAAGCAGCCAGCACATACTCAGTATATGTGGGAACTCCTTCAAGAATGTTGGAAAAGCATTCCAGGTGAAGCTGGTTGAGGGAATGCCAAGAGTGTGTATAAAGCTGTCATCAAGGCAAAGGGTGGCTACTTTGAAGAATCTATAATCTAAAATATATTTTGATTTGTTTAACACTTTTTTGGTTACTACATGATTCCATGTTTGTTATTTCATAGTTGTGATGTCTTCACTATTATTCTACAGTGTAGAAAATAGTAAAATGATTGAAAAACCCTGGAATGAGTAGGTGTTCCAAACTTTTGACTTGTACTGTATTTGCTTAATATTTCTGTCACAACTGTGTTTCTCTTTTGAAAAATATATTTATTTGTATTTTTTTACATTTTTATGTTACCCCCTTTTCTCCCCAATTTTGTGGTATCCAATTGTTAGTAGTTACTATCTTGTCTCATTGCTACAACTCCAGTACGGGCTCGGGAGAGACGAAGGTCGAGAGCCATGCGTCCTCCGAAACACAACCCAACAAAGCCGCACTGCTTCTTAACACAGCGCGCATCCAAACCCTCCCTAACCCGGACGACGCTAGGCCAATTGTGCGTCGCCCCATGGACCTACCGGCTGCGACAGAGCCTGAGCTCGAACCCAGAGTCTCTGGTGGCACAGCCTTAGACCACTGCGCCACCCGGGAGGCCCCTGAAAAATATTTTTTTACCTCAACGAGACTAACTTAAATAAATTAATCAATGTTTGATGTCATTGTCTGTTCCAGTTGAGGAGGATGGAGGAGTCTCACCAGGAAGCTACAGAGAAGGAGGTAGAGAGGATTCTGGGATACCTGCAGGGCTACTTCAATGACGACCGTGAGTCATGACTGTTGTCTAATAATAATACAGCATATTTAAATAGCGGTTTTCAAGGACTGTCTCTTTACAATTGTATAAAGGGAAACACAAGACAACAGGACTAAACAGAAAGGAATGAAAAAAGATGAAACAGATTAGGGTTCAAGGAAAAGAAAGTGTAGAAAAGGCCCATGGAGTTGGTGGAATACTCCTTTAATTAATTGCCATTTACTCAGCTGGGCCAGGGGCGCTTTAATTAGGTCAGGTGGAAATGTCCTACAGATCTCAACTCTATAAAAGGAGGAAATTGCCATCGCCTGATCTCGCTGCTTTCTCTTCCCTAAATCCATCTGATCCAGAAGTTCTGTGCGTCCATGAATCCACGTAAGTCCACCGACTCTTACCTTTCATCAGAATGATCTGTGGTGATCGGGAGAGTGGGCCATTCAGTTATTGTTTATAGTTATCACCGCGGAGCGCGGCTTGGAGCGCACGCTTGAAACATATTGTGTAATGTGAATTGTTAATGACTGCTATGATTTGATCTTTGATTATGAATTTGATTGTATACATGTTATTTGTTTCCTTTGTGATGCAGCACAGACTACCCAGTAAATATACCAATTTATGGTTAAAGGAATTCCTGCCTCAGTCTCATACATTCCTCTGTCACCTGACACGTGACCACCTGTTCACCTTCACTGTCAGTCATCCTACCTGTCCAGCTACCCACACAGATTTCACTAATCTTTCAATGGTCCTTTGAGCCGGATGATGACTGAACCAAAGACAGGTGAAAAGGAAATGGAGGCGGAGAGGGAAGAATTGTCTCCACTGGAAGGAAGAAGAGAGGAGGAGAGAGCAGCTGAGGGAAAGGTCTTGGAACAAAGGAAATATCCAGGAGCTAAGCCTAAAGCAACAAAGGCTTCATCCTCAACTAGGCAAGCACCTGGTTATCTTAAGGACTATGTGGTCGAGATTCCGACATCAAAGGGCAAGCCCACCAGAGCTCAAAGAGTTGATGGATCAACTATATGTTTCAGCCATCAACCATCCCCTCTGAGCCAAGGACCGGAAACTGCTTTGGAGCAGGAAAGTGGTCTACGTGAGGAACCTATGGAAGAGGTAACTCCCACTACACAGGTCGACCAGCTTCCAGAGGCAGGCTCCGCTCACCCCTTAACTAATGGGAAATCGTCGAAGCACTCTAGACGGAGTGGGAGTTCGACCAGTGGATACCCCTTTGGAAGTGGCCATGGCAGCCGCCATTCACTAGCCCTCAGCAATTCACAGAACGCTGTCCTACAAGAGAGGATGAAACTATTAGCTTTGGAGGAAATTGAGCGTCAGATTGAGGAGGAACGACAGGCTGACGAACGATGTCACCAATTGGATGTGCAGGCCCGTAGAGCTCTACAGGAAAGGGAATTCATTGCCAAGGACCTGGCACAGCAGCGACGGCACCGTCAAGCCAGAAGGGAATTAGAGGAGGCACGGATGGTCTCATCCTTCCTGGAGAGGAACGAACAGGGAGTTGACCTGACCACCCCTCCACATGGACCTGAACTGTCTGCCTTTCTTTCCCAATCTGCCCCTCTGGTACAGCATGGCACACAGTCCTCGGAGGCTCCGGGTCAACAGCCAACACGGAGCACGGGAGACGGGCCGCTCCGCCAACGCCAGTGACACAAGTTAGCATTCCTCCATCTGGACAAAGCATCACTCCTTCGCCTTTCCGCCAATTACCAACCAAGGCAAATCGTTCCTTTCATCCAGGGCCAGGCCAGTCCTCAAACAACAGGTCGGAGGGCTCTCGCCCAATTCCGGCTGCCACAAATGGTGGGTCTGGGACAGTAGGTGACCGGCCCAATGAGGCCTCAGTGGGCTCATCAGAAGTCCCGGGTTTATCCTTCACGCAACCAGAAGAGGGAGCCAACATTATGAAACTTCTAGTAGCCTCAGCCTATGGAATTCCCAGACCCAAACTGCCATACTTTGAAAATGGAAAGGAGAGTGAATTTGTCCTTTTGGAGATGGCATTGGAGAGTCTACTGGGTATTCACAGTCATCTGTCAGAACGCTACAAATACCAAGTACTAATGGATCATTTGCGGTTTCCAAGTGCATACAGGCTGGCCCAATCCTTTATGCACTCCACAACACCATACACAACAGCTCTCCAGGCCCTGAAGGCGAGATATGGTGAGCCACGTCAGCTAGTCCAGAATGAACTAAACAACATCCTGAACACGTCTCCAATTAAAATGGGAGACCATGCTGCCTTCCAAGAATTCTCCCTGGCTGTCCAATCCCTGACCTCTATGCTCCAATCCGTTGAAGGAGAAGACGGGAACGAGCTAAAATGTGGCTCCCACGTGGACAGGCTTCTTAGCAAACTTCCAGTGTACCTCAGAGACAGTTTCATTGAACATTGTTTGAATAAGGGCATCCTGAAAGAGGGCTCGAGAAGCACCTATGCTCTCAGAGACCTGGCCACATGGTTGGAGGTGAAGGCAAAGGCGAAGAGCATCGCTCACCAGGCCACAATCTCCGCCATAGCCATAGGGGGAAGGAAGGAGTTTGAACGCCAGCAGGGACAGAAAAGACCAAATCCCACTACCATGTACTTAAATAGTGAGGCCGGGGAGGAACCCGGGAAGAAGACCCCTCTCAAGAGCAAGAACATCAAATTCCAGCCTTACTGCCCATATTGCAATAGTAAGGGGCACTTCCTTGGCTCATGCCCCAGAGTAAAAAAGCTCACTCAAACTCAATTGAAGGCCTGGATCACTTCAGGCGAGCGATGCTACAAGTGTGCCCGTAGCCATAAGGTGGAGACCTGCACATTGAGGAAACCCTGCAACCGCTGTGAAGAAATCCATCTCACCGTGTTGCATGATCTATTTCCCCAAGCAAAGAAGGAGCAGAGTATGCTCATGGTAGGAGCTGCAAAGGAGCTGTATCTCGACCAGCAGAACCGGTCTCCAAGGGTCATGTTGAAGGTGGTCAAGGTCACTCTGCAAAGTGAAGGGAGAAGCATTGATACATTCGCCGTTCTAGATGATGGGTCAGAAAGAACAATCATTCTCACAGCGGCCACCCGTCAGCTTAACCTGGAAGGGACCCCGAGACCCTTAATCTCAGAACGGTGCGACATGATGTTATCCAAATGAAAGGCTCTGCTGTAACCTTTAGCATTTCACCTTCAGGAAACAGGGACGTGGCCTATAACATCACCAATGCCTTCACGGCAGATGGCTTGAATCTCGCAGAGCACTCCTGCCCGGTAAGTGTTCTACAGAAACAATATCCTCATCTACGAGGATTGCCTCTTCCTAACCTGGCCAGAGTAGCACCACTTATCCTGATTGGGTCAGACCACCCACATCTCGTCACCCCGACTGAGCCTATACGAGCTGGACCAGAAGGAGGACCCATTGCTGTCCATACATCCTTGGGTTGGGCTGTGCAAGGTCCATCCCATCTACTTCTCTCCACCCAAGCTGTACAGTCACAGCAAGTCCTCTTCACCAGAAGCAATCCAGATGCAGCCACTGACCTCCTTCGGAATGTTGAGATGCTATGGAAGATGGACACCTTCTCCAACCGGAAGCTACAGGAGGTCACTCGCTCGAAAAATGACTCCTATGCATTAGACCTCCTGGAGAAGAGCACCACCACCACTGAAATGGATGGCGTTCGCAGGTATGCAACCCCACTGCTACGGGTGCCCAACCATCCTCCTCTGGCAACCACGACACGGGCTGTACTTTCACTACTGCGTGGAACAGAGCGACGCCTGGTGAAGAATCCTGAGCTTGTAGAAGTTCATAACCGAGAGATTCATAACCTTATGGAGGCAGGCCACACCCATGTCTCCTTTGTCATGGCCAGGTCCAGGGTCGCACCCAAGAAGCAGTTGTCAATGCCTAGGCTGGAACTCAGTGCTGCCCTTTCCGGAGCCCAGTTGGCCTCTACCTTGCGAGCCGAGCTCACCTTGTCAATCCAACGGGTCATCTACTGGAGTGATTCGACCACTGTATTGACCTGGCTCAAGTCGGAGTCCTGCAGGCATAAGGTGTTCGTCGGAACTCGCATCGCTGAAATCCAAGACCTAACAGAAGTCCAGGACTGGAGGTATGTTGATAGCATGAACAATCCTGCTGATGACATTACTAGAGGTAAAACCCTTAAGGAATGGGCTAAACCCCATCGCTGGAGCTTGGGACCACCATTCTTGTCCCAACCAGAGAACGAGTGGCCGACAGCCCCCAGGCCTGGGGCCCCTCCGCGACCGACTGAAGCTCATGAGTTAAGGAAGTCTGCCCAATGCTACAGCATTTCTACGGAACCAACAACGGCTCTCCCTGACCTAACACAATCCCAAACACTGCCGGATCTGATCACAGCCACAAACCAGACCTCAGATGGGGTGGTTTCTATACCTACCTCCCTCGCGGCAGAGACACTACTCCTCCAGCAAGCACAAGCAGTTAGCTGCCCTGAGGAGTTAAAAGCTCTGAAAGCCGGTAGGGAAGTGGCTAAGGGCAGCCGTCTTCTCTCTCTTGCCCCAGAATATGATCCAATCCTTGGAGTGATCAGAGTTGGAGGGAGGCTGCGACAAGCGGAGGTTTTGGACCCAGATGCTATCCACCCAATTATCCTCGACTCCAGACACCCTCTTACCAGGCTCCTCATCAAGAGTTATGATGAGCGGCTTCTCCACCCAGGGCCAGAGAGGGTCTATGGGGAGATGAGGCGGAAGTACTGGATAATTGGAGGACGAGGAGCCATTCGTAAGCACCAATACGCCTGCGTAGAATGTCAGAGATGGCGGGCCGGAGCTACGGTGCCCAAAATGGCAGATTTACCCCCTGCTCGCTTGCACCTCCTTAAACCACCCTTCTGGTCAACAGGAGTAGATTGCTTCGGCCCCTTGATGATCAAGTTAGGTCGTCGTGTGGAAAAGCGCTGGGGCATTCTATTCAAGTGTATGACAACCAGATGTGTCCACCTGGACCTACTGGAGAGTTTGGATACGGAAGCCTTCCTCATGGCCCTACGGCGGTTTATCTCCCGACGGGGGAAACCCTACGAGATCCTGGCTGACAGAGGTACGAACTTCAAGGCAGGAGAAGCCAGGTTAGAGGAAGCCTTCCAAGCCATGGAACCCAGCCTCCAGGATCAGCTGATGGACCAACAAATCTCATTCAAATTTAACCCTCCAGGCGCTCCTCATTTTGGAGGAACATGGGAGCGAGAGATCAAATCTGTAAAGACGGCCTTACGAGTCGTACTAGGGGACCAAACTGTCACTGAAACTGTCTTGAGGACTGTCCTGATAGAGGTGGAAGGGATTCTGAACTCCAAACCCTTGGGATATCTCTCTGCAGACATCGCTGACCCCGATCCGGTTACACCGAATATGCTCTTGATGGGACGTCGAGATGCGTCACTTCCTCAAGCCATGTATGCTGATACCAACCTCGTAGGCAGACGCCGGTGGCGACACAGCCAAATCTTAGCTGACCATTTTTGGGCCCGATTCATTCGGGATTACCTACCAAGTCTACAGCACAGAGGGAAATGGCGGAGAGAAATGGCCAGCCTGGAAACTGGCCAAGTAGTAATGATGGTGGACCCTCAGCTGCCTCGAGCCTCCTGGCCGGTGGGCCGTATAACTAAGACCATGCCTGGGACCGATGGTCGTGTTAGATCAGTGGAAATCCAGGTGAAGAACCGGACATATATCCGGCCAGTTGCCCGACTGATTCCTCTCCCTGAGATGACAGAGGATGGGGAGCAATGAGCCTTTTTGAGGAATGTGGAAATTAACAAATTTCCGGGGTGGCTGTAGAAAAGGCCCATGGAGTTGGTGGAATACTCCTTTAATTAATTGCCATTTACTCAGCTGGGCCAGGGGCGCTTTAATTAGGTCAGGTGGAAATGTCCTACAGATCTCAACTCTATAAAAGGAGGAAATTGCCATCGCCTGATCTCGCTGCTTTCTCTTCCCTAAATCCATCTGATCCAGAAGTTCTGTGCGTCCATGAATCCACGTAAGTCCACCGACTCTTACCTTTCATCAGAATGATCTGTGGTGATCGGGAGAGTGGGCCATTCAGTTATTGTTTATAGTTATCACCGCGGAGCGCGGCTTGGAGCGCACGCTTGAAACATATTGTGTAATGTGAATTGTTAATGACTGCTATGATTTGATCTTTGATTATGAATTTGATTGTATACATGTTATTTGTTTCCTTTGTGATGCAGCACAGACTACCCAGTAAATATACCAATTTATGGTTAAAGGAATTCCTGCCTCAGTCTCATACATTCCTCTGTCACCTGACACGTGACCACCTGTTCACCTTCACTGTCAGTCATCCTACCTGTCCAGCTACCCACACAGATTTCACTAATCTTTCAGAAAGGTTGTGATGACTCTGACTCTAGCTATGACTCTGACTCTAGCTATGACTCTGACTCTGACAATGACTAGCTATGACTCAGACTCTAGCTATGACTCGGACTCTAGCTATGACTCTAACTCTGACTCTGACAATGACTAGCTATGACTCGGACTCTAGCTATGACTCGGACTCTAGCCATGACTCGGACTCTAGCTATGACTCGGACTCTAGCTATGACTCGGACTCTAGCTATGACTCTAGCTCTGACCATGACTCTGAGTCTAGCGATGACTCTAGCTATGACTCGGACTCTAGCTATGACTATGACTCTGACTCTAGCTATGACTCTGACTCTAACTATGACTCTGACTCTAGCTATGACTATGACTCAGACTCTAGCTATGACTATGACTCTGACTCTAGCTATGACTCTAGCTCTGACCATGACTCAGACTCTAGCTATGACTATGACTCTGACTCTAGCTATGACCTTGGATCCTCTACTCCAGGTATTCCCAAACTGTGGTAGGGTGCGCGCAAATGAGGGTACGCCAAATAAAAAATGTGATTCACATTTATTTACATTTTTTAAAACAAAAAAAACAAACATTTTGAAACAGTACATTTATATTTTCCAACAGGACTACACATAAAATGTGATTCACTTTTTTTGAATATATATATATTTTTTCACATTTTCAAACACTCCATTTATATTTTCCAACGGGGCTTTACATTTGGTTGAGGATTTTTTCTCGCCTCAGTAGCCTCGTTTCACTGCCAAAAATCAAATGAAACCATCTAGTGTTCAGTGAAATAACAACACAATGCCAAATAATTAACATCCAATCACATTAACCGTTACTCATCCAATCACATTAACCGTTACTCATCCAATCACATTAACCGTTACTCATCCAATCACATTCACCGTTACTCATCCAATCACATTCACCGTTACTCATCCAATCACATTCACCGTTACTCATCCAATCACATTCACCGTTACTCATCCAATCACATTCACCGTTACTCATCCAATCACATTAACCGTTACTCATCCAATCACATTCACCGTTACTCATCCAATCACATTCACCGTTACTCATCCAATCACATTAACCGTTACTCATCCAATCACATTCACCGTTACTCATCCAATCACATTCACCATTACTCATCCAATCACATTAACCGTTGCTCATCCAATCACATTAACCGTTGCTCATCCAATCACATTCACCGTTACTCATCCAATCACATTAACCGTTGCTCATCCAATCACATGAACCGTTACTCATCCAATCACATTCACCATCATTGTATGATTTTTGTTGTTGTCTGCAAATGAACTCAAGCTTACGGACAATGTCAAATGTGACCTCCGTGGCAAAAGTGTTACGAAATATGGTTGGTTAAAGAGCTATTTGTCATGTTGGTTAAAGAGCTATTTGTCATGTTGGTTAAAGAGCTATTTGTCATGTTGGTTAAAGAGCTATTTGTCATGTTGGTTAAAGAGCTATTTGTCATGTTGGTTAAAGAGCTATTTGTCATGTTGGTTAAAGAGCTATTTGTCATGTTGGTTAAAGAGCTATTTGTCATGTTGGTTAAAGAGCTATTTGTCATGTTGGTTAAAGAGCTATTTGTCATGTTGGTTAAAGAGCTATTTGTCATGTTGGTTAAAGAGCTATTTGTCATGTTGGTTAAAGAGCTATTTGTCATGTTGGTTAAAGAGCTATTTGTCATGTTGGTTAAAGAGCTATTTGTCATGTTGGTTAAAGAGCTATTTGTCATGTTGGTTAAAGAGCTATTTGTCATGTTGGTTAAAGAGCTATTTGTCATGTTGGTTAAAGAGCTATTTGTCATGTTGGTTAAAGAGCTATTTGTCATGTTGGTTAAAGAGCTATTTGTCATGTTGGTTAAAGAGCTATTTGTCATGTTGGTTAAAGAGCTATTTGTCATGTTGGTTAAAGAGCTATTTGTCATGTTGGTTAAAGAGCTATTTGTCATGTTGGTTAAAGAGCTATTTGTCATGTTGGTTAAAGAGCTATTTGTCATGTTGGTTAAAGAGCTATTTGTCATGTTGGTTAAAGAGCTATTTGTCATGTTGGTTAAAGAGCTATTTGTCATGTTGGTTAAAGAGCTATTTGTCATGTTGGTTAAAGAGCTATTTGTCATGTTGGTTAAAGAGCTATTTGTCATGTTGGTTAAAGAGCTATTTGTCATGTTGGTTAAAGAGCTATTTGTCATGTTGGTTAAAGAGCTATTTGTCATGTTGGTTAAAGAGCTATTTGTCCTGTTGGTTAAAGAGCTATTTGTCATGTTGGTTAAAGAGCTATTTGTCCTGTTGGTTAAAGAGCTATTTGTCCTGTTGGTTAAAGAGCTATTTGTCCTGTTGGTTAAAGAGCTATTTGTCCTGTTGGTTAAAGAGCTATTTGTCCTGTTGGTTAAAGAGCTATTTGTCATGTTGGTTAAAGAGCTATTTGTCCTGTTGGTTAAAGAGCTATTTGTCATGTTGGTTAAAGAGCTATTTGTCATGTTGGTTAAAGAGCTATTTGTCATGTTGGTTAAAGAGCTATTTGTCATGTTGGTTAAAGAGCTATTTGTCATGTTGGTTAAAGAGCTATTTGTCATGTTGGTTAAAGAGCTATTTGTCATGTTGGTTAAAGAGCTATTTGTCATGTTGGTTAAAGAGCTATTTGTCATGTTGGTTAAAGAGCTATTTGTCATGTTGGTTAAAGAGCTATTTGTCATGTTGGTTAAAGAGCTATTTGTCATGTTGGTTAAAGAGCTATTTGTCATGTTGGTTAAAGAGCTATTTGTCATGTTGGTTAAAGAGCTATTTGTCATGTTGGTTAAAGAGCTATTTGTCATGTTGGTTAAAGAGCTATTTGTCATGTTGGTTAAAGAGCTATTTGTCATGTTGGTTAAAGAGCTATTTGTCATGTTGGTTAAAGAGCTATTTGTCATGTTGGTTAAAGAGCTATTTGTCATGTTGGTTAAAGAGCTATTTGTCATGTTGGTTAAAGAGCTATTTGTCATGTTGGTTAAAGAGCTATTTGTCATGTTGGTTAAAGAGCTATTTGTCATGTTGGTTAAAGAGCTATTTGTCATGTTGGTTAAAGAGCTATTTGTCATGTTGGTTAAAGAGCTATTTGTCATGTTGGTTAAAGAGCTATTTGTCATGTTGGTTAAAGAGCTATTTGTCATGTTGGTTAAAGAGCTATTTGTCATGTTGGTTAAAGAGCTATTTGTCATGTTGGTTAAAGAGCTATTTGTCATGTTGGTTAAAGAGCTATTTGTCATGTTGGTTAAAGAGCTATTTGTCATGTTGGTTAAAGAGCTATTTGTCATGTTGGTTAAAGAGCTATTTGTCATGTTGGTTAAAGAGCTATTTGTCATGTTGGTTAAAGAGCTATTTGTCATGTTGGTTAAAGAGCTATTTGTCATGTTGGTTAAAGAGCTATTTGTCATGTTGGTTAAAGAGCTATTTGTCATGTTGGTTAAAGAGCTATTTGTCCTGTTGGTTAAAGAGCTATTTGTCCTGTTGGTTAAAGAGCTATTTGT
This sequence comes from Oncorhynchus gorbuscha, assembly GCF_021184085.1. Lineage (NCBI taxonomy): Eukaryota > Metazoa > Chordata > Actinopteri > Salmoniformes > Salmonidae > Oncorhynchus > Oncorhynchus gorbuscha. The sequence goes on from NC_060179.1 coordinate 88,690,204, forward strand.
CCTGTTGGTTAAAGAGCTATTTGTCCTGTTGGTTAAAGAGCTATTTGTCCTGTTGGTTAAAGAGCTATTTGTCCTGTTGGTTAAAGAGCTATTTGTCCTGTTGGTTAAAGAGCTATTTGTCATGTTGGTTAAAGAGCTATTTGTCATGTTGGTTAAAGAGCTATTTGTCATGTTGGTTAAAGAGCTATTTGTCATGTTGGTTAAAGAGCTATTTGTCATGTTGGTTAAAGAGCTATTTGTCATGTTGGTTAAAGAGCTATTTGTCATGTTGGTTAAAGAGCTATTTGTCATGTTGGTTAAAGAGCTATTTGTCATGTTGGTTAAAGAGCTATTTGTCATGTTGGTTAAAGAGCTATTTGTCATGTTGGTTAAAGAGCTATTTGTCATGTTGGTTAAAGAGCTATTTGTCCTGTTGGTTAAAGAGCTATTTGTCCTGTTGGTTAAAGAGCTATTTGTCCTGTTGGTTAAAGAGCTATTTGTCCTGTTGGTTAAAGAGCTATTTGTCCTGTTGGTTAAAGAGCTATTTGTCCTGTTGGTTAAAGAGCTATTTGTCCTGTTGGTTAAAGAGCTATTTGTCCTGTTGGTTAAAGAGCTATTTGTCCTGTTGGTTAAAGAGCTATTTGTCCTGTTGGTTAAAGAGCTATTTGTCCTGTTGGTTAAAGAGCTATTTGTCATGTTGGTTAAAGAGCTATTTGTCATGTTGGTTAAAGAGCTATTTGTCATGTTGGTTAAAGAGCTATTTGTCATGTTGGTTAAAGAGCTATTTGTCATGTTGGTTAAAGAGCTATTTGTCATGTTGGTTAAAGAGCTATTTGTCATGTTGGTTAAAGAGCTATTTGTCATGTTGGTTAAAGAGCTATTTGTCATGTTGGTTAAAGAGCTATTTGTCATGTTGGTTAAAGAGCTATTTGTCATGTTGGTTAAAGAGCTATTTGTCATGTTGGTTAAAGAGCTATTTGTCATGTTGGTTAAAGAGCTATTTGTCATGTTGGTTAAAGAGCTATTTGTCATGTTGGTTAAAGAGCTATTTGTCATGTTGGTTAAAGAGCTATTTGTCAGCTATTTGTTGGTTAAAGAGCTATTTGTCATGTTGGTTAAAGAGCTATTTGTCATGTTGGTTAAAGAGCTATTTGTCATGTTGGTTAAAGAGCTATTTGTCATGTTGGTTAAAGAGCTATTTGTCATGTTGGTTAAAGAGCTATTTGTCATGTTGGTTAAAGAGCTATTTGTCATGTTGGTTAAAGAGCTATTTGTCCTGTTGGTTAAAGAGCTATTTGTCCTGTTGGTTAAAGAGCTATTTGTCCTGTTGGTTAAAGAGCTATTTGTCCTGTTGGTTAAAGAGCTATTTGTCCTGTTGGTTAAAGAGCTATTTGTCCTGTTGGTTAAAGAGCTATTTGTCCTGTTGGTTAAAGAGCTATTTGTCCTGTTGGTTAAAGAGCTATTTGTCATGTTGGTTAAAGAGCTATTTGTCATGTTGGTTAAAGAGCTATTTGTCATGTTGGTTAAAGAGCTATTTGTCATGTTAAAGAGCTATTTGTCATGTTGGTTAAAGAGCTATTTGTCATGTTGGTTAAAGAGCTATTTGTCATGTTGGTTAAAGAGCTATTTGTCATGTTGGTTAAAGAGCTATTTGTCATGTTGGTTAATGTTGGTTAAAGCTATTTGTCATGTTGGTTAAAGAGCTATTTGTCATGTTGGTTAAAGAGCTATTTGTCATGTTGGTTAAAGAGCTATTTGTCATGTTGGTTAAAGAGCTATTTGTCATGTTGGTTAAAGAGCTATTTGTCATGTTGGTTAAAGAGCTATTTGTCATGTTGGTTAAAGAGCTATTTGTCATGTTGGTTAAAGAGCTATTTGTCATGTTGGTTAAAGAGCTATTTGTCATGTTGGTTAAAGAGCTATTTGTCATGTTGGTTAAAGAGCTATTTGTCATGTTGGTTAAAGAGCTATTTGTCATGTTGGTTAAAGAGCTATTTGTCATGTTGGTTAAAGAGCTATTTGTCATGTTGGTTAAAGAGCTATTTGTCATGTTGGTTAAAGAGCTATTTGTCATGTTGGTTAAAGAGCTATTTGTCATGTTGGTTAAAGAGCTATTTGTCATGTTGGTTAAAGAGCTATTTGTCATGTTGGTTAAAGAGCTATTTGTCATGTTGGTTAAAGAGCTATTTGTCATGTTGGTTAAAGAGCTATTTGTCATGTTGGTTAAAGAGCTATTTGTCATGTTGGTTAAAGAGCTATTTGTCATGTTGGTTAAAGAGCTATTTGTCATGTTGGTTAAAGAGCTATTTGTCATGTTGGTTAAAGAGCTATTTGTCATGTTGGTTAAAGAGCTATTTGTCATGTTGGTTAAAGAGCTATTTGTCATGTTGGTTAAAGAGCTATTTGTCATGTTGGTTAAAGAGCTATTTGTCCTGTTGGTTAAAGAGCTATTTGTCCTGTTGGTTAAAGAGCTATTTGTCCTGTTGGTTAAAGAGCTATTTGTCCTGTTGGTTAAAGAGCTATTTGTCCTGTTGGTTAAAGAGCTATTTGTCCTGTTGTTGAGTATTTGTCCTGTTGGTTAAAGAGCTATTTGTCCTGTTGGTTAAAGAGCTATTTGTCCTGTTGGTTAAAGAGCTATTTGTCCTGTTGGTTAAAGAGCTATTTGTCATGTTGGTTAAAGAGCTATTTGTCATGTTGGTTAAAGAGCTATTTGTCATGTTGGTTAAAGAGCTATTTGTCATGTTGGTTAAAGAGCTATTTGTCATGTTGGTTAAAGAGCTATTTGTCATGTTGGTTAAAGAGCTATTTGTCATGTTGGTTAAAGAGCTATTTGTCATGTTGGTTAAAGAGCTATTTGTCATGTTGGTTAAAGAGCTATTTGTCATGTTGGTTAAAGAGCTATTTGTCATGTTGGTTAAAGAGCTATTTGTCCTGTTGGTTAAAGAGCTATTTGTCCTGTTGGTTAAAGAGCTATTTGTCCTGTTGGTTAAAGAGCTATTTGTCCTGTTGGTTAAAGAGCTATTTGTCCTGTTGGTTAAAGAGCTATTTGTCCTGTTGGTTAAAGAGCTATTTGTCCTGTTGGTTAAAGAGCTATTTGTCCTGTTGGTTAAAGAGCTATTTGTCCTGTTGGTTAAAGAGCTATTTGTCCTGTTGGTTAAAGAGCTATTTGTCCTGTTGGTTAAAGAGCTATTTGTCCTGTTGGTTAAAGAGCTATTTGTCATGTTGGTTAAAGAGCTATTTGTCATGTTGGTTAAAGAGCTATTTGTCATGTTGGTTAAAGAGCTATTTGTCATGTTGGTTAAAGAGCTATTTGTCATGTTGGTTAAAGAGCTATTTGTCATGTTGGTTAAAGAGCTATTTGTCATGTTGGTTAAAGAGCTATTTGTCATGTTGGTTAAAGAGCTATTTGTCATGTTGGTTAAAGAGCTATTTGTCATGTTGGTTAAAGAGCTATTTGTCATGTTGGTTAAAGAGCTATTTGTCATGTTGGTTAAAGAGCTATTTGTCATGTTGGTTAAAGAGCTATTTGTCATGTTGGTTAAAGAGCTATTTGTCATGTTGGTTAAAGAGCTATTTGTCATGTTGGTTAAAGAGCTATTTGTCATGTTGGTTAAAGAGCTATTTGTCATGTTGGTTAAAGAGCTATTTGTCATGTTGGTTAAAGAGCTATTTGTCATGTTGGTTAAAGAGCTATTTGTCATGTTGGTTAAAGAGCTATTTGTCATGTTGGTTAAAGAGCTATTTGTCATGTTGGTTAAAGAGCTATTTGTCATGTTGGTTAAAGAGCTATTTGTCATGTTGGTTAAAGAGCTATTTGTCATGTTGGTTAAAGAGCTATTTGTCATGTTGGTTAAAGAGCTATTTGTCATGTTGGTTAAAGAGCTATTTGTCATGTTGGTTAAAGAGCTATTTGTCATGTTAAAGAGCTATTTGTCATGTTGGTTAAAGAGCTATTTGTCATGTTGGTTAAAGAGCTATTTGTCATGTTGGTTAAAGAGCTATTTGTCATGTTGGTTAAAGAGCTATTTGTCATGTTGGTTAAAGAGCTATTTGTCATGTTGGTTAAAGAGCTATTTGTCATGTTGGTTAAAGAGCTATTTGTCATGTTGGTTGAAGAGCTATTTGTCATGTTGGTTGAAGAGCTATTTGTCATGTTGGTTGAAGAGCTATTTGTCATGTTGGTTAAAGAGCTATTTGTCATGTTGGTTAAAGAGCTATTTGTCATGTTGGTTAAAGAGCTATTTGTCATGTTGGTTAAAGAGCTATTTGTCATGTTGGTTAAAGAGCTATTTGTCATGTTGGTTAAAGAGCTATTTGTCATGTTGGTTAAAGAGCTATTTGTCATGTTGGTTAAAGAGCTATTTGTCATGTTGGTTAAAGAGCTATTTGTCATGTTGGTTAAAGAGCTATTTGTCATGTGTCTCTCTCCCCTTGTATCTACAGCCACATCTCCCATCTCCTACTATGAGTTTGTCATAGACCCCACCTCCTTCTCCCGCTCGGTGGAGAACATCTTCCACACCTCCTTCCTGGTCAGGGTGAGTGGTACATGTTGGATACTTCAGATCAATATATCGCCTAGTGGTTAGAGCAGGTAGCCTAGTGGTTAGAGGCAGGTAGCCTAGTGGTTAGAGGCAGGTAGCCTAGTGGTTAGAGCAGGTAGCCTAGTGGTTAGAGGCAGGTAGCCTAGTGGTTAGAGCAGGTAGCCTAGTGGTTAGAGCAGGTAGCCTAGTGGTTAGAGCAGGTAGCCTAGTGGTTAGAGGCAGGTAGCCTAGTGGTTAGAGGCAGGTAGCCTAGTGGTTAGAGGCAGGTAGCCTAGTGGTTAGAGGCAGGTAGCCTAGTGGTTAGAGGCAGGTAGCCTAGTGGTTAGAGCAGGTAGCCTAGTGGTTAGAGGCAGGTAGCCTAGTGGTTAGAGGCAGGTAGCCTAGTGGTTAGAGGCAGGTAGCCTAGTGGTTAGAGGCAGGTAGCCTAGTGGTTAGAGCAGGTAGCCTAGTGGTTAGAGCAGGTAGCCTAGTGGTTAGAGGCAGGTAGCCTAGTGGTTAGAGGCAGGTAGCCTAGTGGTTAGAGGAGGCAGGTAGCCTAGTGGTTAGAGGCAGGTAGCCTAGTGGTTAGAGGCAGGTAGCCTAGTGGTTAGAGGCAGGTAGCCTAGTGGTTAGAGGCAGGTAGCCTAGTGGTTAGAGGAGGCAGGTAGCCTAGTGGTTAGAGGCAGGTAGCCTAGTGGTTAGAGGCAGGTAGCCTAGTGGTTAGAGGCAGGTAGCCTAGTGGTTAGAGGCAGGTAGCCTAGTGGTTAGAGGCAGGTAGCCTAGTGGTTAGAGCAGGTAGCCTAGTGGTTAGAGCGTTGGAATAGTAACCGAAAGGTTGCAAGTTCAAACCCCCGAGCTGACAAGATACAAATCTATCGTTCTGAACAAGGCAGTTAACCCACTGTTCCTAGGCCAGTTAACCCACTGTTCCTAGACCAGTTAACCCACTGTTCCTAGACCAGTTAACCCACTGTTCCTAGACCAGTTAACCCACTGTTCCTAGGCCAGTTAACCCACTGTTCGTAGACCAGTTAACCCACTGTTCCTAGACCAGTTAACCCACTGTTCCTAGACCAGTTAACCCACTGTTCCTAGACCAGTTAACCCACTGTTCCTAGACCAGTTAACCCACTGTTCCTAGACCAGTTAACCCACTGTTCCTAGGCCAGTTAACCCACTGTTCCTAGACCAGTTAACCCACTGTTCCTAGACCAGTTAACCCACTGTTCCTAGACCAGTTAACCCACTGTTCCTAGACCAGTTAACCCACTGTTCCTAGACCAGTTAACCCACTGTTCCTAGACCAGGCCGTCATTGAAAATAAGAATATGTTCCCAACTGACTTGCCTGGTTAAATAAAGGTAAAATATAAACATTTAAAAAATATGTCCCTAATTGTGTCTGTAGGCAGTAGCTAGCTACCGTAGATATGAAAAGATGACTCCCCTGAAGCTTGTTGTCTGTAGGTAGTAGCTAGCTACCGTAGATATGACCCTAGTTGTGTCTGTAGGCAGTAGCTACGTAGATATGAAAAGATGACTCCCCTGAAGCTTGTTGTCTGTAGGTAGTAGCTAGCTACCGTAGATATGACCCTAGTTGTGTCTGTAGGTAGTAGCTAGCTACCGTAGATATGACCCTAGTTGTGTCTGTAGGCAGTAGCTACGTAGATATGAAAAGATGACTCCCCTGAAGCTTGTTGTCTGTAGGTAGTAGCTAGCTACCGTAGATATGACCCTAGTTGTGTCTGTAGGTAGTAGCTAGCTACCGTAGAATGAAAAGACGACTCCCCTGAAGCTTGTTGTCTGTAGGTAGCAGCTAGCTACCGTAGAATGAAAAGACGACTCCCCTGAAGCTTGTTGTCTGTAGGTAGTAGCTAGCTACCGTAGATATGACCCTAGTTGTGTCTGTAGGTAGTAGCTAGCTACCGTAGATATGACCCTAGTTGTGTCTGTAGGTAGTAGCTAGCTACCGTAGATATGAAAAGACGACTCCCCTGAAGCTTGTTTATCGTAGAGCAGAACAACCAACACATTTGTGTTCGTTCCCCCCCCCTCCTTTCCATGTTGGTGACATTTAGTTTTGTAGCTCCAGTTCACGGTTCAGTCCGTGGAAGACATCTCGGAAATGAGGGCGTCCGATAGAGCGTTCAGACGACTGCCGTAAAGCTTGTGGATGGCGTGCAGTCTAACAAACAACACCGTTGTGTTCAAGGGAGTCTCATATTTCGAAGGTGGTGACTAATTAGTGTGTATATTATTTTTTGTCCGGATCTTCTCATGTCCGCTGTCGCAAGTCCCATCTTATGGAATAGAAGCAAACTTTATATCAGCGGGAAAAAGGGGAGATTGAGCTGCTACAAGAAACACAGGTTACGTACGTAACCGCGGTTACGCGTGGTATTGCATCACTCCAATATGATATCCTTCCGCACAGGCAGGATACACACGACAGTCGCGTCTACCGGGTAGTGCTGCGGTAGACCGCCTTTAAAAGCTGCTGCCGCGGCACTACTTCCTTTATCGAGGCGCCGTAGATCCCTGACAAAGACCACAAAACCGTGGTTACATACACTATTTATACAAAAGTATGTGGACACACCTTTAAATTAGTGGATTCGGCTATTTTCAGCCACACGTTGCTGACAGGTGTATAAAATCGAGCACATAGCCATGCAATCTCCATAGACAACTATTGGCAGTAGAATGGCCTTACTGAAGAGCTCAGTGACTTTCAGTTTGTCAAATGTCAGCCCTGCTAGAGCTGCCCCTGGTCAACTGTTAGTGATGTTATTGTGAAGTGGAAACACCTAGGAGCAACAACGGCTCAGCCGTGAAGTGGTAGGCCACACAAGCTCTAAGAATGGGACCGACGAGTGTTGAAGAGTGTAAAAAATGATTTAGTTCCAAACTGCCTCTGCAATGACAAGCGTCGGCTGGAGTGGTGTAAAACTCGCCGCCATTGGACTCTGGAGCAGTGGAAACACGTTCTCTGGAGTGATGAATCACGCTTCACCATCTGGCAGTCCAACAGACAAATCTGGGTTTGGCAGATGCCAGGAGATCGCTACCTGCCCCAATGCATAGTGTCAACTGTAAAGTTTGGTGGATAAGGAATAATAGTCTTGGGCTGTTTTTCATTGGTTCAGGCCCCTTAGTTCCAGTGAAGGGAAATCTTAACTCTACAGCAACTCTACAGATTCTGTGCTTCCAACTTTAAGGCAACAGTTTGAGGAAGGACCTTTCCTGTTTCAGCATGACAATGCCCCCGAACACAAAGCGAGTTCCATACAGAAATGGTTTGTTGAGATCAGTGTGAAAGACTTAACTGTCCTGCACAGAGTCCTGACCTCAACCCCATCGAACACCTTTAGGATGAATTGGAACACCGACTGCGAGCCAGGCCTTAATCGCCCAACATCAGTGCCCGACCTCACTAATGCTCTTGTGGCTGAATGGAAGCAAGTCCCCCTGCAGCAATGTCCCACCATCTAGTGGAAAGCCTTCCCAGAAGAGTGGAGGCTGTTATATCAGCAATGTTCCAACATCTAGTGGAAAGCCTTCCCAGAAGAGTGGAGACTGTTATAGCAGCAATGTTCCTACATCTAGTGGAAAGCCTTCCCAGAAGAGTGGAGGCTGTTATAGCAGCAAAGGGGGGACCAACTCCATATTAATGCCTTCCCAGAAGAGTGGAGGCTGTTATAGCAGCAAAGGGGGGACCAACTCCATATTAATGCCTTCCCAGAAGAGTGGAGGCTGTTATAGCAGCAAAGGGGGGCCCAACTCCATATGAATGCCTTCCCAGAAGAGTGGAGGCTGTTATAGCAGCAAAGGGGGGCCCAACTCCATATGAATGCCTTCCCAGAAGAGTGGAGGCTGTTATAGCAGCAAAGGGGGGACCAACTCCATATGAATGCCCATGATTTTAGAATGAGACGTTCGACGAGCAGGTTTCCACACACTTTTGGTCATGTAGTGTATTATTCTACCTGTGATAGGAGGTAGCAGCCTCTAACACCTCTCCTGTCTCTTCTCTTATTGGTGGATTATGATGGCGTTTGTCAGGATGGTGTGGCGAGGATGTACCTGGACCACGATAGACTTCCTTGTATCGGTGAGAAAACAACCCATGATATGTTTAGCTGGTTTTGGAGATCTGGTCCAGTGGTGGATCTTCACTGGGCTTTACTGTTGCTGTTCTTCTTGGGTCATTCATGTTATCTTGTGGGTTCCGGTCCGTGTGTCTGTCTGTGTGTGTCTGTGTGTGTGTGTCTGTGTGTGTGTGTGTGTGTGTGTGTGTGTGTGTGTGTGTGTGTCTCTGCGTGTCTCTGTGTGTCTCTGTGTGTGTGTCTGTGTGTGTGTGTCTCTGTGTGTCTCTTTGTGTGTGTGTGTCTGTGTGTGTCTCTGTGTGTCTCTGTGTGTCTGTGTGTGTCTCTGTGTGTGTCTGTGTGTGTGTGTCCCTGTGTGCGTGTGTGTGTGTGTCTCTGTGTGTCTCTGTGTGCGTGTGTGTGTGTCTCTGTGTGTCTCTGTGTGTCTCTGTGTGTCTCTGTGTGTGTCTGTGTGTGTGTGTCTCTGTGTGTGTGTGTGTGTGTGTCTCTGTGTGTGTGTGTGTGTGTGTGTGTGTGAGAGACAGCTCCTGTAGAAGAAGGGGAGGTGGAGGTTGGTGGAACATCCAGCAGTGTGTCATCTCTATCAGCCCCAAGAGTTGGAAGGTACGACACACACACACATAAATACTACAGATATACACACTACACACACACACATACAGTGCCTTGCGAAAGTATTCGGCCCCCTTGAACTTTGCGACCTTTTGCCACATTTCAGGCTTCAAACATAAAGATATAAAACTGTATTTTTTTTGTGAAGAATCAACAACAAGTGGGACACAATCATGAAGTGGAACAACATTTATTGGATATTTCAATAACTTTTTTAACAAATCAAAAACTGAAAAATTGGGCGTGCAAAATTAATTATTATATACATAACACAGTCATAACACAGTCTATACAGGTACATAACACAGAGTCATAACACAGTCTATACAGGTACATAACACAGAGTCATAACACAGAGTCTATACAGGTACATAACACAGAGTCTATACAGGTAGATAACACAGAGTCATAACACAGAGTCTATACAGGTAGATAACACAGAGTCATAACACAGAGTCTATACAGGTACATAACACAGAGTCATAACACAGAGTCTATACAGGTACATAACACAGAGTCTATACAGGTACATAACACAGAGTCATAACACAGAGTCTATACAGGTACATATCACAGAGTCATAACACAGAGTCTGTACAGGTACATAACACAGAGTCTATACAGGTACATAACACAGAGTCTATACAGGTACATAACACAGAGTCATAACACAGAGTCTATACAGGTACATAACACAGAGTCTATACAGGTACATAACACAGAGTCTATACAGGTACATAACACAGAGTCTATACAGGTACATAACACAGAGTCATAACACAGAGTCTAATACAGAGTCATAACACAGAGTCTATACAGGTAGATAACACAGAGTCATAACACAGAGTCTATACAGGTACATAACACAGAGTCTATACAGGTACATAACACAGAGTCTATACAGGTACATAACACAGAGTCATAACACACAGTCATAACACAGAGTCTGTACAGGTACATAACACAGAGTCTATACAGGTACATAACACAGAGTCATAACACAGAGTCTATACAGGTACATAACACAGAGTCATAACACAGAGTCTATACAGGTACATAACACAGAGTCTGTACAGGTACATAACACAGAGTCATAACACAGAGTCTATACAGGTACATAACACAGAGTCTGTACAGGTACATAACACAGAGTCTGTACAGGTACATAACACAGAGTCTGTACAGGTACATAACACAGAGTCTGTACAGGTACATAACACAGAGTCTGTACAGGTACATAACACAGAGTCTGTACAGGTACATAACACAGAGTCTGTACAGGTACATAACACAGAGTCTGTACAGGTACATAACACAGAGTCATAACACAGAGTCTATACAGGTACATAACACAGAGTCTATACAGGTAGATAACACAGAGTCATAACACAGAGTCTATACAGGTACATAACACAGAGTCATAACACAGAGTCTATACAGGTACATAACACAGAGTCTATACAGGTACATAACACAGAGTCTGTACAGGTACATAACACAGAGTCTGTACAGGTACATAACACAGAGTCATAACACAGAGTCTATACAGGTACATAACGCAGAGTCATAACAGAGTCTATACAGGTACATAACACAGAGTCTATACAGGTACATAACACAGAGTCTATACAGGTACATAACACAGAGTCTATACAGGTACATAACACAGAGTCTATACAGATTCATAACACAGAGTCTATACAGATTCATAACACAGAGTCTATACAGGTACATAACACAGAGTCTATACAGGTACATAACACAGAGTCATAACACAGAGTCATAACACAGAGTCATAACACAGAGTCATAACACAGAGTCTGTACAGGTACATAACACAGAGTCTATACAGGTACATAACACAGAGTCATAACACAGAGTCTATACAGGTACATAACAAAGAGTCATAACAGAGTCTATACAGGTACATAACACAGTCATAACACAGAGTCTATACAGGTACATAACACAGAGTCATAACACAGAGTCTATACAGGTACATAACAGAGTCTATACAGGTACATAACACAGAGTCTATACAGGTACATAACACAGAGTCTGTACAGGTACATAACACAGAGTCTGTACAGGTACATAACACAGTCTGTACAGGTACATAACACAGAGTCATAACACAGAGTCTATACAGGTACATAACACAGAGTCTATACAGGTACATAACACAGAGTCTGTACAGGTACATAACACAGAGTCTGTACAGGTACATAACACAGAGTCATAACACAGAGTCTATACAGGTACATAACGCAGAGTCATAACACAGAGTCTATACAGGTACATAACACAGAGTCTATACAGGTACATAACACAGAGTCTATACAGGTACATAACACAGAGTCTATACAGATTCATAACACAGAGTCTATACAGATTCATAACACAGAGTCTATACAGGTACATAACACAGAGTCTATACAGGTACATAACACAGAGTCATAACACAGAGTCATAACACAGAGTCATAACACAGAGTCTGTACAGGTACATAACACAGAGTCTATACAGGTACATAACACAGAGTCATAACACAGAGTCTATACAGGTACATAACAAAGAGTCATAACAGAGTCTATACAGGTACATAACACAGTCATAACACAGAGTCTATACAGGTACATAACACAGAGTCATAACACAGAGTCTATACAGGTACATAACAGAGTCTATACAGGTACATAACACAGAGTCTATACAGGTACATAACACAGAGTCATAACACAGAGTCTATACAGGTACATAACACAGAGTCTATACAGAGTCATAACACAGAGTCTATACAGGTACATAAGAGTCTATACAGGTATATAACACAGAGTCTATACAGGTACATAACACAGAGTCATAACACAGAGTCTATACAGGTACATAACACAGAGTGTACAGGAGTTGATTGTAATTGTTGTTGTTGTTGTTGATGATGTATCACAGTGCTGAACTCTATTTTCTTCTGTTCTGAGTTGGTTGTCGTTGATGTTGTCCTCTGTTCTGTCTCTCTCCGTAGGAGATAATTGAGGTCTTTTGTATCAGCGAGCCTCTGATCCACCCTCCCAGCACACAGCACACAGAATGATTACTGCTCCTTTTTAAAAAACATCATCATCTTATTGACTTTAACTCTAGCTGTAAATATTTTGTTTTCTATAAATAGTTGTTGTTCACAGTTTTTAAATTCATGACATTTATTTTGATTAAAAAGAGAGAACCGAACTTGTTGTTGTTTTACTTCAAGGAAGAGAAGAAACCTTTTTTATTGTAGCTTTTTATCCACGTGACTGAGGGCCTCTGCGTTGTGTTTAGACTAGACTTACCTATAAGGATCAGGGTTGGTGATATTGTATCCTCTGATAATGACAGGAAAATCTTCTATGAACAAATGCCTTTATTGTATTTCATGTTTAATCCCCCGTCCCCCGCAGGAGGCCTTTTTGCCTTTTGGTAGGCCGTCATTTTAAATAAGAATTTGTTCTTAAATTACTTGCCTAGTTAAATAAAGGTTAAATATATATTAACAATAAAACACGGCCATGCTAGCCATGCTAGCCATGCTAGCCATGCTAGCCCAATGACAACATGTAGCCTACAGTAGAAAGTGGAGTAGCTAGCCATGCTAGCCATGCTAGCCCAATGACAACATGTAGCCTACAGTAGAAAGTGGAGTAGCTAGCCATGCTAGCCATGCTAGCCCAATGACAACATGTAGCCTACAGTAGAAAGTGGAGTAGCTAGCCATGCTAGCCATGCTAGCCCAATGACAACATGTAGCCTACAGTAGAAAGTGGAGTAGCTAGCCATGCTAGCCATGCTAGCCCAATGACAACATGTAGCCTACAGTAGAAAGTGGAGTAGCTAGCCATGCTAGCCATGCTAGCCCAATGACAACATGTAGCCTACAGTAGAAAGTGGAGTAGCTAGCCATGCTAGCCATGCTAGCCCAATGACAACATGTAGCCTACAGTAGAAAGTGGAGTAGCTAGCTAGCTAGCATGTACAGCATTCAATAATGCAACAGGTCCATAAAAGTGTATAAATGACTGATATTTAAAGATATTACGATATACTGATGGGAGACCATTCCACTCCACTGTCAGTGACCCTATACACCCAGTAGAAATGTTTTAACATATAGGATTGATTTACAGTAACCTACCTCTTCCACACAGACTTAGAATGGTGTAATTCGCTGTCCGTTGGGATTCCAACCGCCGATAAACCCCATAGAAAAGGTATTTTTGTCCCTGAGCATGGCAGTTAACCCACTGATCCCTGGGCGCCGATGACGTGGAAGTTGATTAATTTGCAAATAAATTCATTAAAAATCCTACAATGTGATTTTCTGGATTTTTTTCCTTCTCATTTTGTCTGTCGTAGTTGAAGTGTACCTATGATGAAAATTACAGGCCTCTCTCATCTTTTTAAGTGGGAGAACTTGCACAATTGGTGGCTGACTAAATACTTTTTGCCCCACTGTATAGTATTATTTGTGCCCTGGCCCTATAAGAGCTCTTTGTCACTTCCCACGAGCCGGGTTGTGACAACAACTCACACTCATTCCTATGTTTAATAAATGTATCGTATAGTGTGTGTGGCAGGTTTTCGATGATGGTGAAAAACAACATTTGAGAGTGAGTGACCCTGGTGCTAGAGGGGGTACAGCTGACCATTTACCAACCCGCCTGACCACTCTGCCTGACCCTGTACCAGCCCGCCTGACCACTCTGCCTGACCTGTACCAGCCCGCCTGACCACTCTGCCTGACCCTGTACCAGCCCGCCTGACCACTCTGCCTGACCCTGTACCAGCCCGCCTGACCACTCTGCCTGACCCTGTACCAGCCCGCCTGACCACTCTGCCTGACCCTGTACCAGCCCGCCTGACCACTCTGCCTGACCTGTACCAGCCCGCCTGACCACTCTGCCTGACCTGTACCAGCCCGCCTGACCACTCTGCCTGACCTGTACCAGCCCGCCTGACCACTCTGCCTGACCTGTACCAGCCCGCCTGACCACTCTGCCTGACCTGTACCAGCCCGCCTGACCACTCTGCCTGACCCTGTACCAGCCCGCCTGACCACTCTGCCTGACCCTGTACCAGCCCGCCTGACCACTCTGCCTGACCTGTACTAGCCCGCCTGACCACTCTGCCTGACCTGTACCAGCCCGCCTGACCACTCTGCCTGACCTGTACCAGCCCGCCTGACCACTCTGCCTGACCCTGTACCAGCCCGCCTGACCACTCTGCCTGACCTGTACCAGCCCGCCTGACCACTCTGCCTGACCTGTACTAGCCCGCCTGACCACTCTGCCTGACCTGTACCAGCCCGCCTGACCACTCTGCCTGACCTGTACTAGCCCGCCTGACCACTCTGTCGGTCCCTGTCCCTGACCCTGACCCTGTCCCTGAACCTGTCCCTGACCCTGATCCTGTCCCTGACCCTGATCCTGACCCTGATCCTGTCCCTGTCCCTGACCCTGATCCTGAACCTGTCCCTGAACCTGTCCCTGTCCCTGAACCTGTCCCTGACCCTGATCCTGTCCATGATCCTGTCCATGATCCTGTCCCTGATCCTGATCCTGCCCTGTCCCTGACCCTGATCCTGTCCCTGACCCTGATCCTGTCCCTGACCCCCCTGTCCCTGACCCTGATCCTGTCCCTGACCCTGACCCTGTCCCTGACCCTGACCCTGAACCTGTCCCTGATCCTGACCCTGACCCTGACCCTGTCCCTGACCCTGAACCTGATCCTGTCCCTGTCCCTGATCCTGTCCCTGTCCCTGATCCTGTCCCTGATCCTGTTCCTGATCCTGTCCCTGACCCTGTCCCTGACCCTGTCCCTGATCCTGATCCTGTCCCTGGCCCTGATCCTGTCCCTGACCCTGTCCCTGATCCTGTCCCTGACCCTGATCCTGTCCCTGACCCTGAACCTGTCCCTGACCCCGATCCTGTCCCTGACCCTGATCCTGATCCTGTCCATGATCCTGACCCTGATCCTGTCCCTGACCCTGATCCTGTCCCTGACCCTGTCCCTGACCCTGATCCTGTCCCTGAGCCTGCCTGCCATACTGTACCTTTGCTCCTACTGTGGATTATCGACCCCTGCCTGCCTTGACCTGTCGTTAACCTTCCCCTGTTGTTACAATAAACATTGTTACTTCACACAGTCTGCACTTGGGTCTTACCTTGATACCTGATGGGGATGCTCGAATTGCAATTACACAATTATTAGAGTAGTAGGGGATGTTTATGAGGGAGAAGGAAGTGAGAGAGAGATGGATGGTGAGATAAAGAGAGAATGAGAGAGTGAGAGAGAGAGGGGGGGGCATAAAGAGAGAGTGAGAGAGAGAGAGGGGGGGATAAAGAGAGAATGAGAGAGCGAGAGAGAGAGGGGGCATAAAGAGAGAGCGAGAGAAAGAGAGAGAGGGGGGCATAAAGAGGGAATGAGAGAGCGAGAGAGAGAGAGAGGGGGCATAAAGAGAGAATGAGAGAGCGAGAGAGAGAGGGGGGGCATAAAGAGAGAATGAGAGAGAGAGAGAGAGAGAGAGAGAGAGAGAGAGAGAGAGGGCATAAAGGAGGAAGTCTGATAAAGGAGGGTGATAGGATGCTCCTGTCCACCCCAGCTGACTCTCAGGCATCCTAATACCGTCATAGCAACCTCTCCCTCCTCCCCGTCCTCCTCTCTCCCCCACAGCCTCTCCCCTCCTCCCTGTCTCCCTCTTTCCCCCACAGCCTCTCCCCCTCCTCCCTGTCCCCCTCTCTCCCCACAGCCTCTCTATCCTCCCTGTCCCCCTCTCTATCCTCCCGTCCCCCTCTCTATCCTCCCCGTCCCCCTCTCTATCCTCCCCGTCCCCCTCTCTATCCTCCCCGTCCCCCTCTCTATCCTCCCCGTCCCCCTCTCTATCCTCCCTGTCCCCCTCTCTATCCTCCCCGTCCCCTCTCTATCCTCCCTGTCCCCCTCTCTATCCTCCCCTTCGTCTCCCACCCCCACTAACAGCAGCAGACATTGCCTATCTAGCTCCTGTTCTTTCGCAACCCCCCCCACTCTCTCCCTCCCCCTCCCCACCTCTCTCCCTCCCCCTCCCCACCTCTCTCCCTCCCCCTCCCCACCTCTCTCCCTCCCCCTCCCCCCTCCCCACCCTCTCCCTCCCCCTCCCCACCTCTCCCCCCCTCCCCACCTCTCTCCCTCCCTCCCCACCTCTCTCCCCCCCCCCACCTCTCTCCTCCCTCCCCACCTCTCTCCCCTCCCCCTCTCTCTCCCTCCCCACCTCTCTCCCCCCCCCTCCCCACCTCTCTCCCTCCCCACTCCCTCCCCACCTCTCTCCCTCCCCACCTCTCTCCCTCCCCTCCCCACCTCTCTCCCTCCCCCTCCCCCTCCCCACCTCTCTCCCTCCCCCTCCCCCTCCCCACCTCTCCCCCCCTCCCCACCTCTCTCCCTCCCCTCCCCACCTCTCTCCCCCCCTCCCCCACCTCTCTCCCTCCCTCCCCACCTCTCTCCCTCCCCACCCCTCCCTCCCCCTCCCCCCTCCCCCCTCTCCCTCCCCCCACCCTCCCCACCTCTCTCCCTCCCCACCTCTCTCCCTCCCCTCCCCACCTCTCTCCCCTCCCTCCCCACCTCTCTCCCTCCCCTCCCCACCTCTCTCCCTCCCCTCCCCACCTCTCTCCCTCCCCTCCCCACCTCCCCTCTCCTCCCCCCTCCCCACCTCCTCCCTCCCTCCCCCCTCCCCCTCCCCACCTCTCTCCCTCCCTCCCCACCTCTCTCCCTCCCCCTCCCCACCTCTCTCCCCCTCCCCACCTCTCTCCCTCCCCTCCCCACCTCCTCTCCCTCCCCCTCTCCCTCCCCACCTCTCTCCCTCCCCCTCCCCTCCCTCCCCTCCCCTCCCTCCCCTCTCTCCCCCCCCCTCCTCCCCCCCCCTCTCTCCCTCCCTCCCCACCTCTCTCCCTCCCTCCCCACCTCTCTCCCTCCCCACCTCTCTCCCTCCCCCCCCCACCCTCCCTCCCCTCCCCACCTCTCTCCCTCCCCACCTCTCTCCCTCCCCTCCCCACCTCTCCCTCCCCTCCCCCCTCTCTCCCTCCCTCCCCCCTCTCCCTCCCCCTCCCCTCCCCTCTCCCTCCCACCCTCTCCCTCCCTCCCCACCTCTCCTCCCTCCCCTCCCCACCTCTCTCCCTCCCCCTCCCCACCCTCTCTCCCTCCCCCTCCCCCCTCCCCACCTCTCTCCCTCCCCCTCCCCCTCCCCCACCCTCTCCCTCCCCCTCCCCCTCCCCACCCTCTCCCTCCCCTCCCCCCTCCCCCCCTCTCTCCCTCCCCCCTCCCCCCTCCTCCCCCTCCCCCTCCCCACCCTCTCCCTCCCTCTCCCTCCCTCCCCACCTCTCTCCCTCCCCCCCCCACCTCTCTCCCTCCCCCTCCCCTCCCTCCCTCCCCCCCCCCCCTCCCCACCTCTCTCCCTCCCCCTCCCCACCTCTCTCCCTCCCTCCCCCCCTCCCCCTCCCCACCTCTCTCCCTCCCCTCCCCCCCTCTCTCCCCCCCTCCCCCCCCTCCCTCCCCCCCCACCTCTCTCTCCCCCCCCCCCCCCCCCCACCTCTCTCCCTCCCCTCCCCACCTCTCTCCCTCCCCCTCCCCCCTCTCTCCCTCCCCTCCCCCACCTCTCTCCCTCCCCCTCCCCCCTCCCCTCTCCCCTCCCCCCTCCCACCTCTCTCCCTCCCCTCCCCACCTCTCCTCCCTCCCCCCTCCCCTCCCCCTCCCCACCTCTCTCCCTCCCCTCCCCACCTCTCTCCCTCCCCTCCCCCCTCCCTCCCTCCCCACCTCTCTCCCTCCCCTCCCCACCTCTCTCCCTCCCCTCCCCACCTCCCTCCCTCCCCACCTCCCTCTCCCTCCCCACCCTCCCCCCTCCCCACCTCTCTCCCTCCCCTCCCCACCCTCTCCCTCCTCCCCCCTCCCTCCCCCCCCCCTCCCTCCCTCCCCTCCCCCTCCCCACCTCCCCCTCCCCCTCCCCACCTCTCTCCCTCCCTCCCCTCCCTCTCCCCCTCCCCCACCTCTCTCCCTCCCCCTCCCCACCTCTCTCCCTCCCCTCCCCACCTCTCTCCCTCCCCTCCCCCCCTCCCCCCTCCCCCTCCCCACCTCTCTCCCTCCCCTCCCCCCTCCTCCCTCCCCCCCCACCTCTCTCCCTCCCCTCCCCACCTCTCTCCCTCCCCTCCCCACCTCTCTCCCCCTCCCCCACCTCTCTCCCTCCCCCTCCCCCCCCACCTCTCTCCCTCCCCTCCCCACCTCTCTCCCTCCCCTCCCCACCTCTCTCCCTCCCCCCCCCCACCCTCTCCCTCCCTCCCCACCTCTCTCTCCCCCCCTCCCCCCTCCCCCACCCCTCCCCCTCCCCTCCCCCTCTCCTCCCTCCCCCCACCTCTCTCCCTCCCCTCCCCTCCCTCCCTCTCTCCCCTCCCCACCTCCCTCCCTCCCCACCTCTCTCCCCCCTCCCCCCTCCTCCCCTCCCTCCCTCCTCCCCACCCTCTCTCCCCCTCCCACCCTCTCCCTCCCCCCCCCCCTCCCCACCCTCTCCCCACCCCTCCCCTCCCCTCCTCTCCCCCCCCCCCCCCTCCCCCTCCCCACCTCTCCCTCCCCCTCCCCACCTCTCTCCCTCCCCTCCCCACCCTCTCTCCTCCCTCCCCCCCTCCCCACCTCTCTCCCTCCCCTCCCCACCTCTCTCCCTCCCCCCTCCCCACCTCTCTCCCTCCCCTCCCCACCTCTCTCCCTCCCCTCCCCACCTCTCTCCCTCTCCCCCTCCCCCTCCCCACCCTCTCCCTCCCCTCCCCACCTCTCTCCCTCCCCTCCCCACCTCTCTCCTCCCCCTCCCCCTCCCCACCTCTCCCTCCCTCCCCACCTCTCTCCCTCCCCCCCCTCTCCCCCCTCCCCCACCTCTCTCCCTCCCCCTCCCCCTCCCCTCCCTCCTCCCTCCCCCCTCCCCACCCTCTCCCTCCCTCCCCTCCCCACCTCTCTCCCTCCCCCCCTCCCCCTCCCCACCTCTCTCCCTCCCCCTCCCCCTCCCCCTCCCCACCCCCTCCCCCCTCCCCACCTCTCTCCCTCCCCCCCCCCCTCCCCTCCCTCCCTCCCCCTCCCTCTCCCCACCTCTCTCCCCCTCCCCACCTCTCTCCCTCCCCCTCCCCACCTCCTCCCTCCCCTCTCCCTCCCCACCTCTCTCCCTCCCCCTCCCCCTCCCCCTCCTCTCCCTCCCTCCCTCCCCACCCTCTCCCCCTCCTCCCCCTCCCCTCCCCACCTCCCTCTCCCTCCCCTCCCCACCTCTCTCCCTCCCTCCCCACCTCTCTCCCTCCCCTCCCCACCTCTCTCCCTCCCCTCCCCACCTCTCTCCCCCCCTCCCCACCTCTCTCCCTCCCCCTCCCCCCCTCTCTCCCTCCCTCCCACCTCCCCCCCCCCCACCTCTCTCCCTCCCCCTCCCCACCTCTCTCCCTCCCCTCCCCACCTCTCTCCCTCCCCTCCCCACCTCTCCCCCCCCCCTCCCCACCTCTCTCCCTCCCCCTCCCCACCTCTCTCCCTCCCCTCCCCACCTCTCTCCCTCCCCTCCCCACCTCTCTCCCTCCCTCCCCCTCCCCCCACCCTCTCCCTCCCCTCCCCCTCCCTCCCTCCCCACCTCTCTCCCTCCCCTCCCCACCTCTCTCCCTCCCCTCCCCACCTCTCTCCCTCCCTCCCCTCCCACCTCTCTCCCTCCCTCCCCACCTCTCTCCTCCCTCCCCACCTCTCTCCCTCCCTCCCCACCTCTCTCCCTCCCCACCTCTCTCCCTCCCCTCCCCTCCTCTCCCTCCCCCTCCCCCCTCTCTCCCTCCCCTCTCCTCCCCCCTCCCCACCCTCTCCCTCCCCTCCCTCTCCCTCCCCCTCCCCCTCCCCACCTCTCTCCCTCCCCCCCCCCCTCCCCACCTCTCTCCCTCCCCCTCCCCCACCTCTCTCCCTCCCCTCCCCACCTCTCTCCCTCCCCCCCCCCCCCTCCCCCCCTCCTCTCCCTCCCCCTCCCCCTCCCCCCTCTCTCCCTCCCTCCCTCCCCTCCCCACCTCTCTCCCTCCCCCCTCCCCCCTCCCCACCTCTCTCCCCCCCCCTCCCCCTCCCTCCTCTCCCCCTCCCCCTCCCCACCTCTCTCCCTCCCCTCCCCACCTCTCTCCCTCCCCCTCCCCCTCTCCCCACCTCTCTCCCTCCCCCTCCCCTCCCCACCTCTCTCCCTCCCACCTCTCCCTCCCTCCCACCTCTCTCCCCCCCTCCCCACCTCTCTCCCTCCCCTCCCCTCCCCACCTCTCTCCCTCCCCTCCCCACCCCACCTCTCTCCCTCCCCTCCCCACCTCCCTCCCTCCCCTCCCCCTCCCCACCTCTCTCCCTCCCCCTCCCCACCTCTCTCCCTCCCCTCCCCACCTCTCTCCCTCCCCTCCCCACCTCTCTCCCTCCCCCCTCCCCACCTCTCTCCCTCCCTCCCCACCTCTCTCCCTCCCCTCCCCACCTCTCTCCCTCCCCCTCCCCCCCCCACCTCTCTCCCTCCCCTCCCCACCTCTCTCCCTCCCCTCCCCACCTCCCTCCCTCCCCCACCTCTCTCCCTCCCCCTCCCCCTCCCCACCTCTCTCCCTCCCCTCCCCACCTCTCTCCCTCCCTCCCCACCTCTCTCCCTCCCCCTCCCCCCTCCCCACCCTCTCCCTCCCCTCCCCACCTCTCTCCCTCCCCTCCCCACCTCTCTCCCTCCCCCCTCCCCCTCCCCCACCCTCTCCCTCCCCTCCCCCCCCCCCTCCCCCACCTCTCTCCCTCCCCTCCCCACCCTCTCTCCCTCCCTCCCCACCTCTCTCCCTCCCCTCCCCCCTCTCTCCCTCCCCTCCCCACCCTCTCCCTCCCCTCCCCCCTCTCTCCCTCCCCCTCCCCCTCCCCACCTCTCTCCCTCCCCCTCCCCCTCCCCACCTCTCTCCCTCCCCTCCCCACCTCTCTCCCTCCCCCCCTCCCCCTCCCCACCTCTCTCCCTCCCCCCTCCCCACCTCTCTCCCTCCCCCTCCCCCTCCCCACCTCTCTCCCTCCCCCCCCCACCTCTCTCTCCCTCCCCCTCCCCACCTCTCTCCCTCCCCTCCCCACCTCTCTCCCCCCCTCCCCACCTCTCTCCCTCCCCCCTCCCCCACCTCTCTCCCTCCCCTCCCCACCTCTCTCCCTCCCCTCCCCACCTCTCTCCCTCCCCTCCCCACCTCTCTCCCCCCCTCCCCCCTCCTCTCTCTCCCTCCCCCCTCCCCACCTCTCTCCCTCCCCTCCCCACCTCTCTCCCTCCCCCTCCCCCCCTCCCCCTCTCCCCTCCCCACCCCTCTCCCTCCCTCCCCACCTCTCTCCCCCTCCCCCTCCCCCTCCCCCACCTCTCTCCCTCCCCTCCCCACCTCTCTCCCTCCCTCCCCACCCTCTCCCTCCCCCTCCCCACCTCTCTCCCTCCCCTCCCCACCTCTCTCCCTCCCCTCCCCACCTCTCTCCCTCCCTCCCCCTCCCCCTCCCCCCCACCTCTCTCCCCCTCCCCACCTCTCTCCCTCCCCCCCCCTCCCCACCTCTCTCCCTCCCCCTCCCCCCTCCCCACCTCTCCCCTCCCCCCCTCCCCCCCCCCCTCCCCACCCTCTCCCTCCCCCTCCCCCTCCCCACCTCTCTCCCTCCCCTCCCCACCTCTCTCCCCCCCTCCCCACCTCTCCCCTCCCCCTCCCCACCTCTCTCCCTCCCCTCCCCCCCTCCCCACCTCTCCCTCTCCCCTCCCCCCCCCTCCCCCACCTCTCCCCTCCCCCTCCCCACCTCTCTCCCTCCCCTCCCCACCTCTCTCCCTCCCCTCCCCACCTCTCCCCTCCCCTCCCCACCCTCTCTCCCTCCCCTCCCCCCTCTCTCCCTCCCCTCCCCACCTCTCCCTCCCCTCCCCACCCTCCCCTCCCCCCTCCCCTCTCTCCTCTCCCCTCCCCACCTCTCTCCCTCCCCTCCCCACCTCTCTCCCTCCCCTCCCCACCTCTCTCCCTCCCCTCCCCACCTCTCTCCCTCCGTCCCTCTCAGAGAACAGATATAGCAAGACAACAGTGCCTTTTTCAGACAGAGGAGGGTGAGAGAGAGACAGCACCGTCAATAACACGAGTAAACGGGAACTGGAACGTTGACTGAACAAGGTCGTAGCAGAACCCGAGATTGGAATTATGTTGCAGTGCATCATCTTGTTAGTGTCGGGTGAGTTCAAGATCTTTGTAACTTATCATTTGTCTCTCGTTGTTGTTGTTGTCCTGTATTCAGTTAATGTTTCACATGTGCTCAGTGACAGTACAGGCCTGAGTGTTTCCTGGTTCTCTGAACTACTTTGCTATGCTTCAGAGTGACATAACCCTTCTATGTGTTCTCCCCTTAGACCCGCTTGGTTCTGGTATAGAAAACTTGAGCTCAGATTGAGAAGACAGTAGTTCAATACAATAATTAGCTGTTTTTTTGTGTGTGCATAGAGCCCTATCCATAGGACAGGGCTGTGTGCATAGAGCCCTATTCATAGGACAGGACTGTGTGCATAGAGCCCTATTCATAGGACAGGACTGTGTGCATAGAGCCCTATTCATAGGACAGGACTGTGTGCATAGAGCCCTATTCATAGGACAGGACTGTGTGCATTGTAACGGTTTTGACTTGAGGTTATTATTTATAGGGGTGCCAGGTAGGTTGTGCCTACCAGAGAAAACATTGGTTTCTCCTTTTAGTTTGGGTGGGAATGAGTCCCATCTGGTCCGTCAAGTCTACACCAATACAAAGGACTTATGTAAAAGTCAGGATGGAAATAAACTTTTCATAAACCCTTAAAACATTGGAAAGAACTTCAAAAACAACTATACTCTTTTGCGTGGGTTGTATTAACAACATCAATGATTACACACACATATAATAATATAACACAATGAGTTCTGGTTCCTCCAGAAATGTCCTGTACCTCGGGCCTAAAGAGTCCAGCCCGGTAAAGGAGTTCAGTGAACACAAGTGACTTTTGTCACGCGATGTTTGTCCGTTCGTTCCGTGTAGCGTAAACCCAGTATTAAACATACAATCAATATAACAATTACTTTACCACAGAACCTTAAAGCGGATCAACTCTTAATTAAGTCCTCAACTACCACTAACTACACAAATCACAGTATACATCACATCCAAACAAATGAAATACCGTATACAAAAAGGTGGTAGTCAGTCGGTCAGTCAGACAATCCAATCCGCCAATAGATCTCCAGCGGAGAAAGGCCACGAAGAACGGAGAGGTGTAGTCCAGGGACGCAAAGAGTGGATCCGATCCTGGGTAAACTCTCTTAGGCTACAAAACACACGTTTAACGGCAACAAAACAAACGGAATAGAGAAGCTTCGGAACTGACGGTTGAACACATCCTCATGCACGTCTCCATCACAACCCCACTTTCGTGCAGCTGATGCTGGCTATTTAATTGGGAATTAAAGGGAAAGCGCCCTATTGGAAGGAGCTGCACTGAGACGGTTCAGAAAAATTCAGGGCCGTCACAGCATAGAGCCCTATTCATAGGACAGGACTGTGTGCATAGAGCCCTATTCATAGGACAGGACTGTGTGCATAGAGCCCTATTCATAGGACAGGACTGTGTGCATAGAGCCCTATTCATAGGATAGGACTGTGTGCATAGAGCCCTATCCATAGGACAGGGCTGTGTGCATAGAGCCCTATTCATAGGACAGGACTGTGTGCATAGAGCCCTATCCATAGGACAGGACTGTGTGCATAGAGCCCTATCCATAGGACGGGACTGTGTGCATAGAGCCCTATCCATAGGACAGGGCTGTGTGCATATTGCCCTATCCATAGGACAGGACTGTGTGCATAGAGCCCTATCCATAGGACAGGACTGTGTGCATAGAGCCCTATCCATAGGACAGGACTGTGTGGATATTGCCCTAGTCATAGGATAGGGCTGTGTGCATAGAGCTCTATTCATAGGACAGGGCTGTGTGCATAGAGCCCTATCCATCGGACTGGACTGTGTGCATAGAGCCCTATTCATAGGACAGGACTGTGTGCATATTGCCCTATCCATAGGACAAGACTGTGTGCATATTGCCCTATTCATAGGACGGGACCATAGGACGGGACCAGGATCCAGTTGTAGAGGGAGGTGTTTAGTCCCAGAGGGAGGTGTTTAGTCCCAGGGTCCAGTTGCAGAGGGAGGTGTTTAGTCCCAGGATCCAGTTGTAGAGGGAGGTGTTTAGTCCCAGAGGGAGGTGTTTAGTCCCAGATGGAGGTGTTTAGTCCCAGGATCCAGTTGTAGAGGGAGGTGTTTAGTCCCAGAGGGAGGTGTTTAGTCCCAGAGGGAGGTGTTTAGTCCCAGGATCCAGTTGCAGAGGGAGGTGTTTAGTTCCAGGGTCCAGTTGCAGAGGGAGGTGTTTAGTCCCAGGGTCCAGTTGCAGAGGGAGGTGTTTAGTCCCAGAGGGAGGTGTTTAGTCCCAGAGGGAGGTGTTTAGTCCCAGGGTCCAGTTGCAGAGGGAGGTGTTTAGTCCCAGAGGGAGGTGTTTAGTCCCAGAGGGAGGTGTTTAGTCCCAGAGGGAGGTGTTTAGTCCCAGAGGGAGGTGTTTAGTCCCAGGGTCCAGTTGTAGAGGGAGGTGTTTAGTCCCAGGGTCCAGTTGCAGAGGGAGGTGTTTAGTCCCAGGGTCCAGTTGCAGAGGGAGATGTTTAGTCCCAGGGTCCAGTTGTAGAGGGAGGTGTTTAGTCCCAGGGTCCAGTTTCAGAGGGAGGTGTTTAGTCCCAGGGAGAGGTGTTTAGTACCAGGGTCCTTAGCTTAGTGATGAGCTTTGAGGGTACTATGGTGTTGAACGCTGAGCTGTAGTCAATGAACAGAGTCTCCTTTTGGCCAGGTGGGAAAGGACAGAGTCTCCTTTTGGCCAGGTGGGAAAGGACAGATTCTCCTTTTGGCCAGGTGGGGAAAAGGACAGAGTCTCCTTTTGGCCAGGTGGGAAAGGACAGAGTCTCCTTTTGGCCAGGTGGGAAAGGACAGAGTCTCCTTTTGGCCAGGTGGGAAAGGACAGAGTCTCCTTTTGGCCAGGTGGGAAAGGACAGAGTCTCCTTTTGGCCAGGTGGGAAAGGACAGAGTCTCCTATTGGCCAGGTGGGAAAGGACAGAGTCTCCTTTTGGCCAGGTGGGAAAGGACAGAGTCTCCTTTTGGCCAGGTGGGAAAGGACAGAGTCTCCTTTTGGCCAGGTGAGAAAGGACAGAGTCTCCTTTTGGCCAGGTGGGAAAGGACAGAGTCTCCTTTTGGCCAGGTGGGAAAGGACAGATTCTCCTTTTGGCCAGGTGGGAAAGGACAGATTCTCCTTTTGGCCAGGTGGGAAAGGACAGATTCTCCTTTTGGCCAGGTGGGGAAAAGGACAGAGTCTCCTTTTGGCCAGGTGGGAAAGGACAGAGTCTCCTTTTGGCCAGGTGGGAAAGGACAGAGTCTCCTTTTGGCCAGGTGGGAACGGACAGAGTCTCCTTTTGGCCAGGTGGGAAAGGACAGAGTCTCCTTTTGGCCAGGTGGGAAAGGACAGAGTCTCCTTTTGGCCAGGTGGTAAAAGGACAGAGTCTCCTTTTGGCCAGGTGGGAAAGGACAGAGTCTCCTTTTGGCCAGGTGGGAAAGGACAGAGTCTCCTTTTGGCCAGGTGGGAAAGGACAGAGTCTCCTTTTGGCCAGGTGGGAAAGGACAGAGTCTCCTTTTGGCCAGGTGGGAAAGGACAGAGTCTCCTTTTGGCCAGGTGGGAAAGGACAGAGTCTCCTTTTGGCCAGGTGGGAAAGGACAGATTCTCCTTTTGGCCAGGTGGGAAAGGACAGATTCTCCTTTTGGCCAGGTGGGAAAGGACAGAGTCTCCTTTTGGCCAGGTGGGAAAGGACAGAGTCTCCTTTTGGCCAGGTGGGAAAGGACAGAGTCTCCTTTTGGCCAGGTGGGAAAGGACAGAGTCTCCTTTTGGCCAGGTGGGAAAGGACAGAGTCTCCTTTTGGCCAGGTGGGAAAGGACAGATTCTCCTTTTGGCCAGGTGGGAAAGGACAGAG
Organism: Oncorhynchus gorbuscha; assembly: GCF_021184085.1. Lineage (NCBI taxonomy): Eukaryota > Metazoa > Chordata > Actinopteri > Salmoniformes > Salmonidae > Oncorhynchus > Oncorhynchus gorbuscha. Next base: position 88,716,490 of record NC_060179.1, read on the forward strand.
TCTCCTTTTGGCCAGGTGGGAAAGGACAGGAGTCTCCTTTTGGCCAGGTGGGAAAGGACAGAGTCTCCTTTTGGCCAGGTGGGAAAGGACAGATTCTCCTTTTGGCCAGGTGGGAAAGGACAGATTCTCCTTTTGGCCAGGTGGGAAAGGACAGAGTCTCCTTTTGGCCAGGTGGGAAAGGACAGAGTCTCCTTTTGGCCAGGTGGGAAAGGACAGAGTCTCCTTTTGGCCAGGTGGGAGGACGGACAGACAGTCTCCTTTTGGCCAGGTGGGAAAGGACAGAGTCTCCTTTTGGCCAGGTGGGAAAGGACAGATTCTCCTTTTGGCCAGGTGGTAAAAGGACAGAGTCTCCTTTTGGCCAGGTGGGAAAGGACAGAGTCTCCTTTTGGCCAGGTGGGAAAGGACAGAGTCTCCTTTTGGCCAGGTGGGAAAGGACAGAGTCTCCTTTTGGCCAGGTGGGAACGGACAGAGTCTCCTTTTGGCCAGGTGGGAAAGGACAGAGTCTCCTTTTGGCCAGGTGGGAAAGGACAGATTCTCCTTTTGGCCAGGTGGTAAAAGGACAGAGTCTCCTTTTGGCCAGGTGGGAAAGGACAGAGTCTCCTTTTGGCCAGGTGGGAAAGGACAGAGTCTCCTTTTGGCCAGGTGGGAAAGGACAGATTCTCCTTTTGGCCAGGTGGGAAAGGACAGATTCTCCTTTTGGCCAGGTGGGAAAGGACAGAGTCTCCTTTTGGCCAGGTGGGAAAGGACAGAGTCTCCTTTTGGCCAGGTGGGAAAGGACAGAGTCTCCTTTTGGCCAGGTGGGAACGGACAGAGTCTCCTTTTGGCCAGGTGGGAAAGGACAGAGTCTCCTTTTGGCCAGGTGGGAAAGGACAGATTCTCCTTTTGGCCAGGTGGTAAAAGGACAGAGTCTCCTTTTGGCCAGGTGGGAAAGGACAGAGTCTCCTTTTGGCCAGGTGGGAAAGGACAGAGTCTCCTTTTGGCCAGGTGGGAAAGGACAGAGTCTCCTTTTGGCCAGGTGGGAAAGGACAGAGTCTCCTTTTGGCCAGGTGGGAAAGGACAGAGTCTCCTTTTGGCCAGGTGGGAAAGGACAGAGTCTCCTTTTGGCCAGGCGGGAAAGGACAGAGTCTCCTTTTGGCCAGGTGGGAAAGGACAGTGTCTCCTTTTGGCCAGGTGGGAAAGGACAGTGTCTCCTTTTGGCCAGGCGGGAAAGGACAGTGTCTCCTTTTGGCCAGGTGGGAAAGGACAGTGTCTCCTTTTGGCCAGGTGGGAAAGGACAGAGTCTCCTTTTGGCCAGGTGGGAAAGGACAGAGTCTCCTTTTGGCCAGGTGGGAAAGGACAGTGTCTCCTTTTGGCCAGGTGGGAAAGGACAGTGTCTCCTTTTGGCCAGGTGGGAAAGGACAGAGTCTCCTTTTGGCCAGGTGGGAAAGGACAGTGTCTCCTTTTGGCCAGGTGGGAAAGGACAGTGTCTCCTTTTGGCCAGGTGGGAAAGGACAGTGTCTCCTTTTGGCCAGGTGGGAAAGGACAGAGTCTCCTTTTGGCCAGGTGGAAAGGACAGAGTCTCCTTTTGGCCAGGTGGGAAAGGACAGTGTCTCCTTTTGGCCAGGTGGGAAAGGACAGTGTCTCCTTTTGGCCAGGTGGGAAAGGACAGAGTCTCCTTTTGGCCAGGTGGGAAAGGACAGAGTCTCCTTTTGGCCAGGTGGGAAAGGACAGAGTCTCCTTTTGGCCAGGTGGGAAAGGACAGTGTCTCCTTTTGGCCAGGTGGGAAAGGACAGTGTCTCCTTTTGGCCAGGTGGGAAAGGACAGTGTCTCCTTTTGGCCAGGTGGGAAAGGACAGTGTCTCCTTTTGGCCAGGTGGGAAAGGACAGAGTCTCCTTTTGGCCAGGTGGGAAAGGACAGAGTCTCCTTTTGGCCAGGTGGGAAAGGACAGAGTCTCCTTTTGGCCAGGTGGGAAAGGACAGTGTCTCCTTTTGGCCAGGTGGGAAAGGACAGAGTCTCCTTTTGGCCAGGTGGGAAAGGACAGTGTCTCCTTTTGGCCAGGTGGGAAAGGACAGTGTCTCCTTTTGGCCAGGTGGGAAAGGACAGTGTGGACTGTAATTGAGATGCGAACACTTTGTATACGGAACAAAAAGGTAATTGCTTTTTTTTGAATCAGTATTACTTTAGTGGCTTGTTGCAAACAGGATGCATGTTTGTAATATTTTTTATTCTGTACAGTCTTCCTCCTTTTCACTCTGTCATTTAGGTTAGTATTGTGGAGTAACTACAATGTTGTTGATCCATCATCAGTTTTCTCCTATCACATTCATTAAACTCTGTAACTGTTTTAAAGTCACCATTGGCCTCATGGTGAAATCCCTGAGCGGTTTCCTTCCTCTCCGGCAACTGAGTTAGGAAGGACACCTGTATCTTTGTAGTGACTGGGTGTATTGATACACCATCCAAAATGTAATTAATAACGTCACCATGCTCAAAGGGATATTCAGTGTCTGCTTTTTTATGTTTACCCCTCTACCAATAGATGTCATTCTTTGCGAGGCATTGGAAAACCTCCTTGGTCTTTGTGGTTGAATCTGTGTTTGAAATGTAATGCTCGACTGTGGGACCTTACAGACAATTCTATGTTTGGGGTGGGGCTGCTACTACCGGCTCTACCTGCTAGAATATACTACAATCTATTACTCAGTGGGTGGGGCGGCTACTACCTGCTAGAATATACTACTACCAGCTACTATAACAATATATATATGCCATTTAGCAGACGCTTTTATCCAAAGCGACTTACAGTCATGTGTGCATACATTCTACGTATGGGTGGTCCCGGGGATCGAACCCACTACCCTGGCGTTACAAGCGCCATGCTCTACCAACTGAGCTACAGAAGGACCACATAACCACTTCTACCTGCTAGAATATACTACTATCTATTACTCAGTGGGTGGGGCTGCTACTACCGGCTCTACCTGCTAGAATATACTACTATCTATTACTCAGTGGGTGGGGCTGCTACTACCGGCTCTACCTGCTAGAATATACTACTATCTATTACTCAGTGGGTGGGGCTGCTACTACCGGCTCTACCTGCTAGAATATACTACTATCTATTACTCAGTGGGTGGGGCGGCTACTACCGGCTCTACCTGCTAGAATATGCTACTACCGGCTACTATAACCACTTCTACCTGCTAGAATCTACTACTACCAGCTACTATAACCACTTCTACCAGTTAGAATATACTACTATCTAATACTATAACCACTTCCACCTGCTAGAATATACTACTACCAGCTACTATAGCCACTTCTACCTGCTAGAATATACTACTACCGGCTACTATAGCCACTTCTACCTGCTAGAATATACTACTACCAGCTACTATAACCACTTCTACCTGCTAGAATATACTACTACCGGCTACTATAACCACTTCTACCAGCTAGAATATACTACTATCTATTACTATAACCACTTCTACCTGCTAGAATCTACTACTATCTATTACTATAACCACTTCTACCTGCTAGAATATACTACTATCTATTACTATAACCACTTCTACCAGCTAGAATCTACTACTATCTATTACTATTACCACTTCTACTACTATCTATTACTACTGCTGCTACCCGGTGCTGCTAGAATCTACTACTATCTATTAACCCATGCTGCTAACCGGTGCTGCTAGAATCTACTACTATCTATTACTACTGCTGCTACCCGTGCTGCTACCCGGTGCTGCTACCCGGTGCTGCTAGATGCCGTGAGATGCCAGCTAGAATCTACTACTATCTATTACTACTGCTGCTACCCGGTGCTACTAGAATATACTACTATCTATTACTCCTGCTGCTACCCGGTGCTGCTAGATGCCGTGAGATGCCGGCTAGAATATACTACTATCTATTACTCCTGCTGCTACCCGGTGCTACTAGAATCTACTACTATCTATTACTCCTGCTGCTACCCGGTGCTGCTACCCGGTGCTGCTACCCGGTGCTGCTAGATGCCGTGAGATGCCGGCTAGAATCTACTACTATCTATTACTACTGCTGCTACCCGGTGCTACTAGAATATACTACTATCTATTACTCCTGCTGCTACCCGGTGCTGCTAGATGCCGTGAGATGCCGGCTAGAATATACTACTATCTATTACTCCTGCTGCTACCCGGTGCTACTAGAATCTACTACTATCTATTACTCCTGCTGCTACCCGGTGCTGCTACCCGGTGCTGCTACCCGGTGCTGCTACCCGGTGCTGCTACCCGGTGCTGCTACCCGTGCTGCTGCTAGATGCCGACTAGGTATCCACTGATGACACTGAGCTAACACATCTAACATTGGCTTCCTACTAGCACGGTCAGTAACACTTCTCTTCAGTCTAGAGAAATAGGGGCTAAGCTCCAGTAGCAGTTTGTAGACTGTGTATGTACATTCCCACGTCTGTTTTATAAGCCTGGAGCTTAACTAACTGGGCTTGGACTGTTATGAACTGTAGCAACAAACAATAAAAATATGTTACGATAATGGCTTTTCCAAACAAACTAGATGTGACAATGATCGGTTGAACGGGTTTCTACTGTTGGTGTTTTGATTAAAGCCATAGTTTACATGATGTTTTGTGTGACGAGGGTCATTGTCTCCATCAGATGCTTAAGGACCCTGCACCAGATCCAAACGGTTAACTGTAAAAATATACAACGATAAAAATAAAATTGTCTACATACTCTACAAGTGACTTTGCTGGACCAACATTTTTGTTGTCCAATTCCGTTCTGTGGAATTCTGGGATTGTTTTAATAGGATTAAAATGTAAACATAGTTTAGTGAACTTCCTTGTGCTTGGCTTTCTCAGATGTAATCTTAAATGGCCCCTTATTCTCTATTTAGTGTCATTGTTCCCTTTTTTTGGCCTATGGGGGTTCTGGTCAAAAGTAGTGCACTATGTAGGGACTAGGATGCGGTTCGTCCTATAGGCCCTGGTCAAAAGTAGTGCACTATGTAGGGAACATGGTGTCATAGGGCTCTCGTCAAAAGTAGTGCACTATGTAGGGACTAGGATGCGGTTCATCCTTTAGGCCCTGGTCAAAAGTAGTGCACTATGTAGGGAACATGGTGTCATAGGGCTCTCGTCAAAAGTAGTGCACTATGTAGGGACTAGGATGCGGTTCGTCCTATAGGTTCTCGTCAAAAGTAGTGCACTATGTAGGGACTAGGATGCGGTTCGTCCTATAGGCCCTGGTCAAAAGTAGTGCACTATGTAGGGACTAGGATGTGGTTCTTCCTATAGGCCCCTGGTCAAAAGTAGTGCCCTATGTAGGGACTAGGATGCGGTTCGTCCTATAGGCCCTGGTCAAAAGTAGTGCACTATGTAGGGACTAGGATGCGGTTCGTCCTATAGGTTCTCGTCAAAAGTAGTGCACTATGTAGGGACTAGGATGCGGTTCGTCCTATAGGTTCTCCTCAAAAGTAGTGCACTATGTAGGGACTAGGATGCCATTTGGGACTCATCCTCAGAGTGAAGTTTTAGAGTGCTCTTGTTATCGCTCAACAACATTGCGTTGTTCCGTCTCTGTAGTTAATGCTTCTAGTGCACGACTCTAAACGAAAAATCCGGGAACCTCACATTAGTATATGTTAAGTTTGGTATGGTATGTAGTAATTTGTGGATGTTCATCATTCATTTCGTATGATATGTTAGAGTGCTGCTATTTGCTCAAATGTATACATTTGCGTTGTTCCGTACAATATGTAGTTCCAATTTGTTGTGGTGGCTAGGTGGCTCACGTTAGTATATGTTAACGTTTGGTATGGTATGTAGTAATTTGTGGCTAACGTTCAGCATTCAAACGTTGATAGGGGCTAACGTTAGCTATTTGCTCCAAACGTTACATTTGGGGCAAACGTTAGCTAATTTGTAACGTTGGCTAGGTGGCAAACGTTAGCTAGGTGGCTAACGTTAGCTAGGTGGCTAACGTTAGCTAGGCGGCTAACGTTAGCTAGTTGGCAAACGTTAGCTAGGGGCTAACGTTAGCTAGGGGGCTAACGTTAGCTAGGGGGCAAACGTTAGCTAGGTGGCTAACGTTAGCTAGGTGGCTAACGTTAGCTAGGTGGCTAACGTTAGCTAGGTGGCTAACGTTAGCTAGGTGGCTAACGTTAGCTAGGTGGCTAACGTTAGCTAGGTGGCTAACGTTAGCTAGGTGGCTAACGTTAGCTAGGTGGCTAACGTTAGCTAGGTGGCTAACGTTAGCTAGGCAAGGAGTTAGGGGTTAGGGGTTAAGGTTAGAGTTAGGAGTTAGGTTAAAGGGCTAAGGTTAGGGTTAAGGGAAGGGTTAGCTAACATGCTAAGTAGTTTCAAAGTAACTAAAAAGTAGTAAGTAGTTGCAAAGTCCCTGATTTGCTACATTTACACTTACATTTTAGTCGTTTAGCAGACGCTCTTTTCCAGAGCGATTTACGGGAGGAACAATAGTTAAGTGCCTTGCTCAATAAAATACTAGAGATAATAGTAGTAATAATAATAATTATACATTTAATTTGAAAAGCACTTTTAATTTCAGATTATGAAAAAAAAATATGTCTGTATTAGTGGGTGCTGAATATATTTCAGATTGGGACTAGGATTATAAAAAGTCTGTAGAAGTGAGTGCTGAATATATTTCAGATTGGGACTAGGATTATGAAAAGTCTGTAGAAGTGTTTTTTTTAAGGACTGTTTTCAATGTTCAGAGTGCTAGAAAGTCACATGGTCAGGGAGAACATTCCATAGGCGTGACGGGAGCAGCCCATTGTTCAGAGACGTGTCTTGGGGATTTGAAGTAGTGGCTAGCTGATGTAGATGGGGCTTTAATCCATTCAGGGCTTTAAATACAAGCATGAGAATTTTTAAGTCGATTCTGTAGTTGATGAGATTCGAACCTTTGGGTCCGCTAGACGTTCACGTTATACGCCCACACAGCCAATCCGTTTTTGTTGTTGTTGCCATTAGCAGAAATGTGTGATTTTAAATGTGACACTTCCCTGTTTCAGCCAGAAGGTGGCACCACCGAGAATGTAGTGCTGTTTCCAGCAGATCAGGAGACCAAAATCATTTGCAACAGCTGCAGTTGAGATGGAGAGTTGAGATACAGTGTGTGTGTGTGTGTGTGTGTGTGTGTGTGTGTGTGTGTGTGTGTGTGTGTGTGTGTGTGTGTGTGTGTGTGTGTGTGTGTGTATGTCCATCTGTCTGTGTGCGTCTCGTGTCTGTGTGTGTGTGTGTGTGTGTGTGTGTCTGTCTGTGTTTGTGTGTGTGTTTGTGTGTGCGTCTCGTGTGTGTGTCTGTCTGTGTGTGTGTGTTTGTGTGTGTGTGTGTGTTTGTGTGTGTGTGTGTGTGTGTGTGTGTCTGTCTGTGTGTGTGTGTGTGTCTGTCTGTGTTTGTGTGTGCGTCTCGTGTGTGTGTGTGTGTGTGTGTCTGTCTGTGTGTGTGTCTGTCTGTGTGTGTGTGTGTGTGTGTGTGTGTCTGTCTGTGTGTGTGTGTGTGTGTCTGTCTGTGTTTGTGTGTGTGTCTGTCTGTGTGTGTGTGTGTGTGTGTGTGTGTGTGTGTGTGTGTGTGTGTGTGTGTGTGTGTGTGTGTGTGTGCGTCTCGTGTGTGTGTGTGTGTCTGTGTGTGTGTGTGTGTGTGTGTGTCGTGTGTGTGTGTGTGTGTGTGTGTGTGTGTGTGTGTGTGTGTGTGTGTGTGTGTGTGTGTGTGTGTGTGATTTTTGCTCATGCATATAAGCAGTTTTGTACAGAGTGACTCAGACCAGAACCGGACCTATTTTTCTCTCCATATCCCGGATTTCAACCGAAAGCTCTGGACATTTACCTGGATCTCGCAAGCTCTGCTAATCCACATTTACACCTGCTATCCGCTAATCCGCAGCTAGCTAGCTGCTATCCACTAATCCGCAGCTAGCTAGCTGCTATCCGCTAATCCGCAGGTAGCTAGCTGCTATCCACTAATCCGCTAATAGCCTATCCAGCTAATCCGCAGCTAGCTAGCTGCTATCCACTAATCCGCCTAGCTAGCTGCTAGCTAGCTGCTGCTATCCAGCTAGCTGCTATCCAATAATCCGCAGCTAGCTAGCTGCTATCCACTAATCCGCAGCTAGCTAGCTGCGGCCCGCTAACCCGTGTGACTATTGGCTTACGTCGATCCCGGAGCAAACATCAATTATTCCGGAGCCACCTGAAGAGTTCCATCAGCCACTCCTGGGCTACAATCACCTATCCGTGTCTGAATCCTGGCTCAGGAAGGCCACCAAAAATTCAGAGATTTCCATACCCGGCTATAACATCTTCCGTCAAGATAGAACTGCCAAAGGGGGCGGAGTCGCAGTCTACTGCAGAGATAGCCTGCAAAGTAATGTCATACTTTCCAGGTCCATACCCAAACAGTTTGAACTACTAATTTTGAAAATGACTCTCTCCAGAAACAAGTCTCTCACTGTTGCCGCCTGCTACCGACCCCCCTCAGCTCCCAGCTGTGCCCTGGACACCATTTGTGAACTGATCGCCCCCCATCTAGCTTCAGAGTTCGTTCTGTTAGGTGACCTAAACTGGGATATGCTTAACACCCCGGCAGTCCTACAATCTAAGCTAAATGCCCTCAATCTCACTCAAATCATCAAGGAACCCACCAGGTACAACCATAACTCTGTAAACAAGGGCACCCTCATAGACGTCATCCTGACCAACTGGCCCTCCAAATATACCTCTGCTGTCTTCAACCAGGATCTCAGCGATCACTGCCTCATCGCCTGTATCCGCCACGGAGCCGCAGTCAAACGACCACCCCTCATCACTGTCAAACGCTCCCTAAAACACTTCTGTGAACAGGCCTTTCTAATCGACCTGGCCCGGGTATCCTGGAAGGACATTGACCTCATCCCGTCAGTTGAGGATGCATGGTCATTCTTTAAAAGTAACTTCCTCACCATTTTAGATAAGCATGCTCCATTCAAAAAATGCAGAACCAAGAACAGATACAGCCCTTGGTTCACTCCAGACCTGACTGCCCTCGACCAGCACAAAAACATCCTGTGGCGGACTGCAATAGCATCGAATAGCCCCGTGATATGCAACTGTTCAGGGAAGTCAGGAACCAATACACGCAGTCAGTCAGGAAAGCTAAGGCCAGCTTCTTCAGGCAGAAGTTTGCATCCTGTAGCTCCAACTCCAAAAGTTCTGGGACACTGTGAAGTCCATGGAGAACAAGAGCACCTCCTCCCAGCTGCCCACTGCACTGAGGCTAGGAAACACGGTCTCCACCGATAAATCCATGATTATCGAAAACTTCAATAAGCACTTCTCAACGGCTGGCCATGCCTTCCGCCTGGCTACTCCAACCTCGACCAACAGCTCCGCCCCCCCGTAGCTCCTCACCCAAGCCTCTCCAGGTTCTCCTTTACCCAAATCCAGATAGCAGATGTTCTGAAAGAGCTGCAAAACCTGGACCCGTACAAATCAGCTGGCGTGACAATCTGGACCCGCTATTTCTGAAACTATCTGCCGCCATTGTCGCAACCCCTATTACCAGCCTGTTCAACCTCTCTTTCATATCGTCTGAGATCCCCAAGGATTGGAAAGCTGCCGCAGTCATCCCCCTCTTCAAAGGGAGAAACACCCTGGACCCAAACTGTTACAGACCTATATCCATCCTGCCCTGCCTATCTAAGGTCTTCGAAAGCCAAGTCAACAAACAGGTCACTGACCATCTCGAATCCCACCGTACCTTCTCCGCTGTGCAATCTGGTTTCCGAGCCGGTCACGGGTGCACCTCAGCCACACTCAAGGTACTAAACGATATCATAACCGCCATCGATAAAAGACAGTACTGTGCAGCAGTCTTCATCGACCTCGCCAAGGCTTTCGACTCTGTCAATCACCATATTCTTATCGGCAGACTCAACAGCCTCGGTTTTTCGGATGACTGCCTTGCCTGGTTCACCAATTACTTTGCAGACAGAGTTCAGTGTGTCAAATCGGAGGGCATGCTGTCCGGTCCTCTGGCAGTCTCTATGGGGGTGCCACAGGGTTCAATTCTCGGGCCGACTCTTTTCTCTGTGTATATCAATGATGTTGCTCTTGCTGCGGGCGATTCCCTGATCCACCTCTACGCAGACGACACCATTCTATATACTTTCGGCCCGTCATTGGACACTGTGCTATCTAACCTCCAAACGAGCTTCAATGCCATACAGCACTCCTTCCGTGGCCTCCAACTGCTCTTAAACGCGAGTAAAACCAAATGCATGCTTTTCAACCGATCGCTGCCTGCACCCGCATGCCCGACTAGCATCACCACCCTGGATGGTTCCGACCTTGAATATGTGGACATCTATAAGTACCTAGGTGTCTGGCTAGACTGCAAACTCTCTTTCCAGACCCACATCAAACATCTCCAATCGAAAATCAAATCAAGAGTCGGCTTTCTATTCCGCAACAAAGCCTCCTTCACTCACGCTGCCAAGCTTACCCTAGTAAAACTGACTATCCTACCGATCCTCGACTTCGGCGATGTCATCTACAAAATGGCTTCCAACACTCTACTCAGCAAACTGGATGCAGTCTATCACAGTGCCATCCGTTTTGTCACTAAAGCACCTTATACCACCCACCACTGCGACTTGTATGCTCTAGTCGGCTGGCCCTCACTACATATTCGTCGCCAGACCCACTGGCTCCAGGTCATCTACAAGTCCATGCTAGGTAAAGCTCCGCCTTATCTCAGTTCACTGGTCACGATGGCAACACCCATCCGTAGCACGCGCTCCAGCAGGTGTATCTCACTGATCATCCCTAAAGCCAACACATCATTTGGCCGCCTTTCGTTCCAGTACTCTGCTGCCTGTGACTGGAACAATTGCAAAAATCGCTGAAGTTGGAGACTTTTATCTCCCTCACCAACTTCAAACATCAGCTATCCGAGCAGCTAACCGATCGCTGCAGCTGTACATAGTCTATAGGAAAATAGCCCACCCATGTTCACCTACCTCATTCCCATACTGTTTTTTATACTGTTTTTATTTATTTATTTTTCTGCTCTTTTGCACACCAATATCTCTACCTGTACATGACCATCTGATCATTTATCACTCCAGTGTTAATCTGCAAAACTGAATTATTCGCCTACCTCCTCATGCCTTTTGCACACATTGTATATAGACTGCCCATTTTTTTCTACTGTGTTATTGACTTGTTAATTGTTTATTCCATGTGTAACTCTGTGTTGTCTGTTCACACTGCTATGCTTTATCTTGGCCAGGTCGCAGTTGCAAACGAGAACTTGTTCTCAACTAGCCTACCTGGTTAAATAAAGGTGAAATAAAATAAAAAAATAAAAAAATCCGGACCCGTTTTACTGCCGACGAGGAGCCCCACCGGGCCTCCACAACTGGACTACCGACGTTATCTGCCTGAGGGAGTTATCCGTCTGGCTGCTCCGTCGCGACGTTACCTGAACGCCCATCTGTGGCCCGCTAATCGTTAGCTGTCTTATCGGCTGCTATCTGAATAGGTCTATCGGACCATTTTTCTTGGGTCACTATAACTATATCTATTTTGCCAATTGGATTGATCCCCTCTACCACACGGAACCCCACTAATCTACCCACGGAAAAACACGAGGTGGCTAAAAACAGACCTCCATCCTATGCTAGCTTGCTACCGATGGCCGGGCTAGCTGTCTGAATCGCCGTGAACCCCAACCAACCTCACTACTCACTCGACCCTTATGATCACTCGACTAAGCATGCCTCTCCTTAATGTCAATATGCCTTGTCTATTGCTGTTCTGGTTAGTGTTTATTGGCTTATTTCACTGTAGAGCCTCTAGTCCTGCTCACTATACCTTATCCAACCTTTCAGTTCCACTACCCACACATGCGATGACATCACCTGGATTCAATGGTGTTTCTAGAGACAATATCTCTCTCATCATCACTCAATACCTAGGTTTACCTCCACTTTATTCACATCCTACAATACCTTTGTCTGTACATTATACCTTGAAGCTATTTTATCGCCCCCAGAAACCTCCTTTTACTCTCTGTTCCAGACATTCTAGACGACCAATTCTCATAGCTTTTAGCCGTACCCTCACCCTACGCCCTGCAGTGCCTAGCTCCACTCCTATTCCCCAGGCGCTCTCTTTTGATGACTTCTGTAACCCTAATAGCCTTGGTTTCATGCATGTTAACATTAGAAGCCTCCTCCCTAAGTTTGTTCTATTCACTGCTTTAGCACACTCTGCCAACCCGGATGTTCTAGCTGTGTCTGAATCCTGGCTTAGGAAGACCACCAAAAATTCTGAAATCTCCATCCCTAACTACAACATTTTCAGACAAGATTGAACGACCAAAGGGAGCGGTGTTGCAATCTACTGCAGAGATAGCCTGCAGAGTTCTGTCCTACTATCCAGGTCTGTACCCAAACAATTCGAACTTCTGCTTTTAAAAATCCACTTATCTAAAAACAAGTCTCTCACCGTTGCCGCCTGCTATAGACCACCCTCTGCCCCCAGCTGTGCTCTGGACACCATATGTGAACTGACTGCCCCCCATCTATCTTCAGAGCTCGTGCTGCTAGGTGACCGAAACTGGAACATGCTTAACACCCAAGCCATCCTACAATCTAAGCTTGATGCCTCACACAAATGATCAATGAACCTACCAGGTACCACCCCAAAGCCGTAAACATGGGCACCCTCATAGATATCATCCTAACCAACTTGCCCTCTAAATACACCTCTGCTGTTTTCAACCAAGATCTCAGCTATTACATTTACATTTAAGTCATTTAGCAGACGCTCTTATCCAGAGCGACTTACAAATTGGTGCATTCACCTTATGACATCCAGTGGAACAGTCACTTTACAATAGTGCATCTAAATTGCCTGCATCCGTAATCGGTCAGCGGTCAAACGACCTCCACTCATCACTGTGAAACGCTCCCTGAAACACTTCAGCAAACAGGCCTTTATAATCGACCTGGCCCGGGTATCTTGGAAGGATATTGACCTCATCCCGTCAGTAGAGGATGCCTGGTTATTTTTTTTAAATGCCTTCCTCACCATCTTAAATAAACATGCCCCATTCAAGAAATGTAGATCCAGGAACAGATATAGCCCTTGGTTCTCTCCAGACCTGACTGCCCTTAACCAACACAAAAACAACCTAGGGCATTCTGCATTAGCATCGAACAGCCCCCGTGATATGCAACTTTTCAGGGAAGCTAGAAACCAGTATGCACAGGCAGTTAGAAAAACCAAGGTTGGCTTTTACAAACAGAAATTTGCTTCCTGCAACACAAACTCAAAAAAGTCCATGGAGAATAAGAGCACCTCCTCTCAGCTGCCCACTGCACTGAGGATAGGAAACACGGTCACCACCGATAAATCCACTATAATTGAGAATTTCAATAAGCATTTTTCTACGGCTGGCCATGCTTTCCACCTGGCTACCCCTACCCCGGTCAATAGCACTGCACCGAACTGCTTGACCCAAACTGCTACAGACCTATATCTATTCTACCCTGCCTTTCTAAGGTCTTCGAAAGCCAAGTCAACAAACAGATTACCGACCATTTAGAATCCCACCGTACCTTCTCCGCTATGCAATCTGGTTTCAGAGCTGGTCATGGGTGCACCTCAGCCACGCTCAAGGTCCTAAACGATATCTTAACCGCCACGAATAAGAAACCATACTGTGCAGCCGTATTCATCGACCTGGCCAAGGCTTTCGACCTTGTCAATCACCACATCCTCATTGGCAGACTCGATAGCCTTGGTTTCTCAAATGATTGCCTCGCCTGGTTCACCAACTACTTCTCTGATAGAGTTCAGTGGGCCAAATCGGAGGGCCTGTTGTCCGGACCTCTGGCAGTCTCTACGGGGTGCCACAGGGTTTAATTCTTGGACCGACTCTCTTCTCTGTATACATCAATGATGTCGCTCTTGCTGCTGGTGAGTCTCTGATCCACCTCTACACAGATGACACCATTCTGTATATTTCTGGCCCCTCTTTGGACACTGTGTTAACTAGCCTCCAGGCGAGCTTCAATGCCATACAACTCTCCTTCCGTGGCCTCCAACTGCTCTTAAACGCAAATAAAACTAAATGCATGCTCTTCAACCGATCGCTGCCTGCACCTGCCCGCCTGTCCAACATCACTACTCTGGACGTTTCTGACTTAGAATATGTGGACAACTACAAATACTGGTTAGACTGTAAACTCTCCTTCCAGACTCACATTAAGCATCTCCAATCCAAAATTAAATCTAGAATTGGCTTCCTATTTCGCAACAAAGCATCCTTCACT
>NC_060179.1:88735822-88740822 GCF_021184085.1 Oncorhynchus gorbuscha
GGTGGGAGAGTCACTCTAAGGACTGGTGGGAGAGTCACTCTAAGGACTGGTGTTTAATAGTTTTGTGGTCAGTAGTTTTGGTCAGTAGTTTTGGTCAGTAGTTATGTGGTTGTTAACAGTAGTTTTGGTCAGTAGATGGGTGGTTGTGGTCAGTAGATTTGGTCAGTAGTTGTGTGGTTGTGGTCAGTAGTTGTGGTCAGTAGTTGTGTGGGTGTGATCAGTAGTTTTGGTCTGTAGTTGTGTGGTTGTGGTCAGTAGATGTGGTCAGTAGTTTTGGTCTGTAGTTGTGTGGTTGTGGTCAGTAGATGTGGTCAGTAGTTTTGGTCTGTAGTTGTGTGGTTGTGGTAAGTAGATGTGGTCAGTAGTTTTGGTCAGTAGTTGTGTGGTTGTGGTCAGTAGATGTGGTCAGTAGTTTTGGTCTGTAGTTGTGTGGTTGTGGTCAGTAGATGTGGTCAGTAGTTTTGGTCTGTAGTTGTGTGGTTGTGGTCAGTAGATGTGGTCAGTAGTTTTGGTCTGTAGTTGTGTGGTTGTGGTCAGTAGTTGTGGTCAGTAGTTGTGTGGGTGTGATCAGTAGTTTTGGTCTGTAGTTGTGTAGTTGTGGTCAGTAGATGTGGTCAGTAGTTTTGGTCTGTAGTTGTGTAGTTGTGGTCAGTAGATGTGGTCAGTAGTTTTGGTCAGTAGTTGTGTGGTTGTGGTCAGTAGATGTGGTCAGTAGTTTTGGTCTGTAGTTGTGTGGTTGTGGTCAGTAGATGTGGTCAGTAGTTTTTGTCAGTAGTTGTGTGGTTATTAACAGTAGTTTTGGTCAGTAGTTGTGTGGTGGTTAACAGTAGTTTTGGTTTAGTAGTTGTGGTTGTGGTTAGTAGTTCTGTGGTTGTGGTCATTACCTGTGTGGTTAAATAGAGACTACCATTGAACCTGTACCCAAGAAAAACAAGGTGGCCCAAATGACTATGGCCCCGTCGCACTCACCTCGGTCATTATGAAGTTCTTTGAGAGGCTGGTCATGGCCCACATTAAGGCCAGCATGCCAGGCACACTGGACCCACTACAATTTGCCTACCGCTTCAACAGATCCACAGAAGATGCAATTTCCATCGCTATTCACACGGCTGTAACACATCTGGACAAGAGGAACACCTATGTGAGAATGCTGTTCATTGACTACAGTTCGGCATTCAACACCATTGTTCCCTCCAAGCTCATCACCAAGCTCAGAGCCCTGCATCTGGACACCAAGCTCAGAGCCCTGGGTCCGGACACTAAGCTCAGAGCCCTGGGTCTGGACACCAAGCTCAGAGCCCTGGGTCTGGACACCAAGCTCAGAGCCCTAGGTCTGAACACCAAGCTCAGAGCCCTGCATCTGGACACCAAGCTCAGAGCCCTGGGTCCGGACACTAAGCTCAGAGCCCTGGGTCCGGACACTAAGCTCAGAGCCCTGGGTCTGGACACCAAGCTCAGAGCCCTGGGTCTGGACACCAAGCTCAGAGCCCTAGGTCTGAACACCAAGCTCAGAGCCCTGGGTCTGGACACCAAGCTCAGAGCCCTGGGTCTGGACACCAAGCTCAGAGCCCTGGGTCTGGACACCAAGCTCAGAGCCCTGGGTCTGGACACCAAGCTCAGAGCCCAAGCTCAGAGCCCTGACAACAACACCTCCTCCACACTGACTCTTAACACAGGGGCCCCTCAGGGGTGTGTATACCTGGGTGTGTTTCTGCACAAACAGGCGGTGCTCGGCTTGCTTTATACCTGGGTGTGTTTTTGCACACACAGGCGGTGCTCGGCTTGCTTTATACCTGGGTGTGTGACAGTGTGTGGTGGAGGCGGAGCACAAAGGACATGGACGTTAGTTGAAGCACAGTTCACGATACACAGCTTGGACCTGTTTGTGTTTTTGAGCGTGTTGATGTCATTTTCAGTAATATAACTTGTTGTTTCCTCCAGGCTGAAGTCTGTGCTGAGAGTAGCGACCAGAATGGAGAGGGCTACAACTCAACAACAGACAACAGAGAAGTGAAAGACTACAACTCAACAACACACAACAGAGATGCTCCAGCCACACACATAAACCACCTACAGGACGTCCCAGGGAGGACCACCGAGGAAGAGGAGAAGAGGAGGAGAGACGAAGATGAGGATCTAGAGTTCCCTCATGACTTCCTGCCCAGTATAGACCTCAGCCTTGAACTCCTTTGGGGAACTTCACTTGGGTAGGTGGTTTTTATCTGTAAAATACACACTCGCACACTCGCGCACACACACACACACACACACACACACACACACACACACACACACACACACACACACACACACACACACACACACACACACACACACACACACACACACACACACACACACACACACACACACACACACACACACACACACACACACACACACACACACACACACACACACAGACACCAGAGATAACCTAGATTGATCTCAACAATGCCACTGCCAATGTAAAGGTAAGGGATACAGTATGTAAGGGTGAGGGATAGGAAAGGTGAGGTATAGGTAAGATAAGGTATAGGTAGGTAAGGTATACTGTAGACAAGGTAAGAAATAGGGAAGGTAAGGTATAGATAAGGTATTGATAAGGTAAGGGATAGGTATAGGTGAGATACGGTAAGGGATAGGTAAGGGTAAAATAAGGTAAGGTATAGATAAGGTAAGGGTAAAGTAAGGTATAGGTATAGGTATAGGTAAGGTAAGGTATAGGTAAAGGTAAGGTAAGGTAAGGTAAGGTATAGGTATAGGTATAGGTATAGGTAAAGTAAGGTAAGGTATAGGTATAGGTATAGGTATAGGTATAGGTATAGGTCAGGTATAGGTACTGGTAAGGTATAGGTAAAGTAAGGTATAGGTAAGGTATAGGTATAGGTATAGGTCAGGTATAGGTATAGGTAAAGAAAGGTATAGGTAAGGTAAGGTAAGGTATAGGTATAGGTTAGGTATAGGTACTGGTAAGGTATAGGTATAGGTATAGGTAAGGTAAGGTATAGGTAAAGGTAAGGTAAGGTATAGGTATAGGTATAGGTATAGGTAAAGTAAGGTAAGGTATAGGTAAAGTAAGGTAAGGTATAGGTATAGGTAAGGTATAGGTATAGATATAGGTCAGGTATAGGTAAGGTAAGGTATAGGTATAGGTCAGGTATAGGTATAGGTATAGGTATTAGTAAGGTATAAGGTAAGGGTAAAGTAAGGTATAGGTAAGTTAGTGTAAGATATAGGTCAGGTATAGGTAAGGTAAGGTATAGGTTAGATATAGGTATAGGTATAGGTATTAGTAAGGTATAAGGTAAGGGTAAAGTAAGGTATAGGTAAGTTAGTGTAAGATATAGGTCAGGTAAGGTATAGGTCAGGTAAGGTAAGGTATAGGTTAGATATAGGTCAGGTATAGGTAAGGTATAGGTCAGGTAAGGTAAGGAATAGCTTAGGTATAGGTCAGGTATTGGTAAGGTATAGGGAATATATAGGTAAGGTATAGGTCAGGTAAGGTAAGGTCAGGTAAGGTTAGGTATAGGTCAGGTAGGCTCTCTTTTATTTTCCAGTTTTCTACTCCGCTAGCCAGCACCTCGTCTTAATAGGTGCGCGTTTCTTTTTCTTCTAGAACGTACAATATGTTATGAATTCTCAAAACGTATGATATGTTACAGATTCTAGCTAGGTGGCTAATGTTAGCTAAGATAGGGGTTAGGGTTAGGAGGTATAGGTAAGGTAAGGTAAGGTAAGGTAAGGTAAGGTAAGGTAAGATATAGGTAAGGTAAGATATAGGTAAGGTAAGGTATAGGTAAGGTAAGGTATAGATAGGTAAGGTAAGGTATAGGTACGGTAAGGTAAGGTAAGGTAAGGTAAGGTAAGGTAAGATATAGGTAAGGTAAGGTATAGATAGGTAAGGTAAGGTATAGGTAAGGTAAAGTAAGGTAAGGTATAGATAGGTAAGGTAAGGTAAGGTATAGGTAAAGTAAGATATAGTTAAGGTAAGGTAAAGTAAGGTAAGGTAAGGTAAGGTAAGATATAGGTAAGGTAAAGTAAGGTAAGGTAAGGTAAGATATAGGTAAGGTAAGATAAAGTAAGGTAAGGTAAGATATAGGTAAGGTAAGGTATAGATAGGTAAGGTAAGGTATAGGTAAGGTAAGGTAAGGTATAGATAGGTAAGGTAAGGTATAGATAGGTAAGGTAAGGTATAGGTAAGGTAAGATATAAGTAAGGTAAGGGTAAAGTAAGGTATAGGTAAGGTAAGGTATAGGTAAGGTAAGGTATAGGTAAGGTAAGGTATAGGTAAGGTAAGGTAACGTATAGATAGGTAAGGTAAGATATAGGTAAGGTAAGGTAAAGTAAGGTAAGGTATAGATAGGTAAGGTAAGGTAAAGTAAGGTAAGGTAAAGTAAAGTAAGGTAAAGTAAGGTAAGGTAAAGTAAGGTAAGGTAACGTATAGATAGGTAAGGTAAGATATAGGTAAGGTAAGGTAAAGTAAGGTAAGGTAAAGTAAAGTAAGGTAAAGTAAGGTAAGGTAAAGTAAGGTAAGGTAACGTATAGATAGGTAAGGTAAGATATAGGTAAGGTAAGGTAAAGTAAGGTAAGGTATAGATAGGTAAGGTAAGGTATAGGTAAGGTAAGATATAAGTAAGGTAAGGGTAAAGTAAGGTAAGGTAAGTTAAGGTAAGGTAAGGTAAGGTATAGATAGGTAAGGTAAGGTATAGATAGGTAAGGTAAGATATAAGTAAGGTAAGGTAAGATATAAGTAAGGTAAGGGTAAAGTAGGGTAAGGTATAGATAGGTAAGGTAAGGTAAAGTAAGGTAAGGTAAAGTAAAGTAAGGTAAAGTAAGGTAAGGTATAGATAGGTAAGGTAACGTATAGATAGGTAAGGTAAGATATAGTTAAGGTAAGGTAAAGTAAGGTAAGGTAAGGTAAGATATAGTTAAGGTAAGGTAAAGTAAGGTAAGGTAAGGTAAGATATAGTTAAGGTAAGGTAAAGTAAGGTAAGGTA
>NC_060179.1:88745822-88758322 GCF_021184085.1 Oncorhynchus gorbuscha
GTCATCTCCTCTCTGCTCTTCTGTCCTCTCCTGTCCTGTCCTCTCCTCTCCTCTCCTCTCTGCTCTTCTGTTCTCTCCTGTCCTTTCCTCTCCTGTCCTGTTCTCTCCTCTCTACCTCTCCTCTACTGTCCTGTCCTGTCCTCTCTACCTTTAACTCAAGTAAATAAATAAACCTGGTAAACATCTCGCAGCCCTCACAAAACGAATACACCCCAAACCAATTAGAATTTTATAAGATAAAGATACAAGTGTGTTAATTAGACTCTACAGCGTGATTAATGACCATTTTAACCCTAACCCTAACCCTTACCCAACCCCAACCCCATCCCCAACCCCAACCCCAGCTCTAACCCCTACCCCAACCCCAACTCCTACCCAGCTCCAACCCCAACCCAAACCCCAACCCCAGCTCCAACCCCATCCCCATCCCCATCCCCAACCTCAACCCCTAACCTAACCCTAACCCAACCCCAACCCCAACCCCACCTCGGCCCCAACCCCTAACCCTAACCCTAACCCTAACCCAACCCCAACCCCAGCTCCAACCCCAACCCCATCTCCAACCCCAACCCCAACCCCAGCTCCAACCCCATCCCCAACCCCAACCCCAGCTCTAACCCTTTACCAACCCCTACCCCAACCCCAACCCCAGCTCCAACCCCACCCCCAGCTTCAACCCCATACCCAACCCCAACCTCAGCTCCAACCCCATACCCAACCCCAACCCCAGCTCTATCCCCTACCCCAGCCCCAACCCCTACCCCCTACCCCAAACCCAACCCCTACCCAGCTCCAACCCCAGCCCCAACCTCAGCACCTAACCCATCTCCAACCCCAGAGCCTAACCCTACCCAAGCCCCAACATCAGTGCCTAACCCATCTCCAACCCCAGTGCCTAATCCTACCCCAGCTCCAACCCCAGCCCCAGACTCAGCGCCTAACCCCAGCTCCAACCCCAGCCCCAACCTCAGCGCCTAACCCCAGCTCTAAGCCCAGCCCCAACCTCAGTGCCTAACCCCAGCCCCAACCTCAGCTTCTAACCCCAGCCCCAACCCTCAGCACCTAACCCCAGCCCAAACCTCAGCGCCTAACCCCACCCCCTCCTCAGCGCCTAATCCCAGCCCCAACCTCAGCCCTAACCCCAGCCCCAACCTCATCCCCTAACCCCAGCCCTAACCTCAGCCCCAACCCCAGTGCCTAACCCCAACCCCAACCCCAGATCCAACCCCAACCCAGCTCCAACCCCAGCGCCTAACCCCAGCTCCAACCCCAGCCCCAACCCCAGTGCCTAACCCCAACCTCAGTGCCTAACCCCAGTGCCTAACCCCAGTGCCTAACCCCAGTGCCTAACCCCAGCCCCAACCCCAGTGCCTAACCCCAACCTCAGTGCCTAACCCCAGTGCCTAACCTCAGTGCCTAACCCCAGCCCCAACCTCAGCGAATAACCCCAGCCCCAGTGCCTAACCCCAACCCCAGTGCCTAACCCCAGCCCAACCCCAGTGCCTAACCCCAGCCCCAACCCCAGTGCCTAACCCCAGCCCCAACCCCAGTGCCTAACCCCAACCCCAGTGCCTAACCCCAGTGCCTAACCCCAGTGCCTAACCCCAGCCCCAACCTCAGCGAATAACCCCAGCCCCAACCCCAGTGCCTAACCCCAGCTCCATCCCCAGTGCCTAACCCCAGCCCCAACCCCAGTGCCTAACCCCAGCTCCAACCTCAGTGCCTAACCCCAGCCCCAACCTCAGTGCCTAACCCCAGCTCCAACCTCAGTGCCTAACCCCAGCCCCAACCCCAGTGCCTAACCCCAGCCCCAACCTCAGTGCCTAACCCCAGCTCCAACCTCAGCGAATAACCCCAGCTCTAACCTCAGTGCCTAACCCCAGCCCCAACCTCAGTGCCTAACCCCAGCTCCAACCTCAGCGAATAACCCCAGCTCCAACCTCAGTGCCTAACCCCAGCCCCAACCTCAGTGCCTAACCCCAGCTCCAACCTCAGCGAATAACCCCAGCTCCAACCTCAGTGCCTAACCCCAGCTCCAACCTCAGTGCCTAACCCCAGCCCCAACCCCAGTGCCTAACCCCAACCCCAGTGCCTAACCCCAGCTCCAACCTCAGCGAATAACCCCAGCTCCAACCTCAGTGCCTAACCCCAGCGAATAACCCCAGCCCCAACCCTAGTGCCTAACCCCAACCCCAGTGCCTAACCCCAGCTCCAACCTCAGTGCCTAACCCCAGCTCCAACCTCAGTGAATAACCCCAGCCCCAACCCCAGTGCCTAACCCCAACCCCAGTGCCTAACCCCAGCCCCAACCACAGTGCCTAACCCCAGCTCCAACCTCAGTGCCTAACCCCAGTGCCTAACCCCAGTGCCTAACCCCAGCCCCAACCCCAGCCCCAACCCCAGTGCCTAACCCCAACCCCAGTGCCTAACCCCAGCCCCAACCCCAGTGCCTAACCCCAGCCCCAACCTCAGCGCCTAACCCAGCTCCAACCCCAGCCCCAACCTCAACCTCAGCGCCTAACCCCAGCTCCAACCCCAGGTCCTACCCCAGCCCCAACCTCAGCACCTAACCCCAGCCCTAACCTTGCGGCATATCCTTCTGTAGCTCAGTTGGTAGAGCATGGCGCTTGTAACGCCAGGGTAGTGGGTTCGATTCCCGGGACCACCCATACATAGAATGTATGCACACATGACTGTAAGTCGCTTTGGATAAAAGCGTCTGCTAAATGGCATATTATATAACCCAGCTCCAACCCCAGCTCCAACCCCAGTGCCTAACCCCAGCCCCAACCTCAGCGCCTAACCCAGCTCCAACCCCAGCCCCAACCTCAACCTCAGCGCCTAACCCCAGTTCCAACCCCAGTCCCAACCTCAGCGCCTAACCCCAGCTCCAGCCCCAACCTCAGCGCCTAACCCAGGTCCAACCCCAGCCCCAACCTCAGCGCCTAACCCAGCTCCAACCCCAGCGCCTAACCCAGCTCCAACCCCAGTGACTAACCCAGCTCCAACCCCAGTGCCTAACCCATCTCCAACCCCAGCCCCTAAACCAACCCCAACCCAGCTCCAGCCACAGGCTCTCAGTGTGGGCAGCAGGATCATCTTACTAGTCTGGCTAGTTCACCTGTCCCTAGCTTGGCCCTAACCGCAACCCCAAGAGTCTCAGCAGCCAACCCCAACCTCAGCCCCTAAACCAACCCTAATCCAGCTCCAACCCCAAGCCCAGCCCCTAAACATACCCTAACCCAGCTCCAACCCCAACCCCTAAACCAACCCTAATCCAGCTCCAACCCCAAGCCCAGCCCCTAAACAGACCCTAACCCAGCTCCAACCCCAAGCCCAGCCCCTAAACAGACCCTAACCCAGCTCCAACCCCAACCCAGCCCCTAAACCAACCCTAACCCAGCTCCAACCCCAGCCCCTAAACCAACCCTAACCCCTAAACCAACCATAACCCAGCTCCAACCCCAACCCCAGCCCCTAAACCAACCCTAACCCAGATCTAACCCCAACCCAGCCCCTAAACAGACCCTAACCCAGCTCCAACCCCAACCCCAGCCCCTAAACCAACCCTAACCCAGCTCCAACCCCACCCCCAGCCCCTAAACCAACCCTAACCCAGCACCAACCCCAACCCCAGCCCCTAAACCAACCCTAACCCAGCTCCAACCCCAGCCCCTAAACAGACCCTAACCCAACTCCAACCCCAGCCCCTAAACCAACCCCAACCCAGCTCCAGCCACAGGCTCTCAGTGTGGGCAGCAGGATCATCTTACTAGCCTGGCTAGTTCACCTGTCCCTAGCTTGGCCCTAACCGCAACCCCAAGAGTCTCAGCAGCCAACCCCAACCCCAACCCCAGCCCCTAAACAGACCCTAACCCAGCTCCAACCCCAACCCCAAAACCAACCCTAACCCAGATCCAACCCCAACCCCAGCCCCTAAACCAACCCTAACCCAGCTCCAACCCCAACCCCAGCCCTTAAACCAACCCTAACCCAGCTCCAACCCCAACCCAGCCCCTAAACCAACCATAACCCAGCTCCAACCCCAACCCCAACCCCAACCCCAACCCCAACCCCAGCCCCTAAACCAACCCTAACCCCTAAACCAACCCTAACCCAGCTCCAACCCCAACCCAGCCCCTAAACCAACGCTAACCCAGCTCCAACCCCAACCCCAACCCCAGCCCCTAAACCAACCCTAACCCCTAAACCAACCCTAACCCAGCTCCAACCCCAACCCCAGCCCCTAAACCAACCCTAACCCAACTCCAACCCCAACCCAGCCCCTAAACCAACCCTAACCCAGCTCCAACCCCAACCCAGCCCCTAAACCAACCCTAACCCATCTCCAACCCCAGCCCCTAAACCAACCCTAACCCCTAAACCAACCCTAACCCAGCTCCAACCCCAGCCCCTAAACCAACCCTAACCCATCTCCAACCCCAGCCCCTAAACCAACCCTAACCCTAAACCCCAAAGCCCCTAAACCAACCCTAACCCAGCTCCAACCCCAACCCCAGCCCCTAAACCAACCCTAACCCAGCTCCAACCCCAACCCCTAAACCAACCCTAACCCATCTCCAACCCCAGCCCCTAAACCAACCCTAACCCAGTAGCCAACCCCAACCCCAGCCTCTAAACCAACCAACCCTCCAACCCCAACCCAGCCCCTAAACCAACCCCAACCCCAGCCCCTAAACCAACCCTAACCCAGCTCCAACCCCAACCCCTAAACCAACCCTAACCCATCTCCAACCCCAGCCCCTAAACCAACCCTAACCCAGCAGCCAACCCCAACCCCAGCCTCTAAACCAACCCCAACCCAGCCCCTAAACCAACCAACCCTCCAACCCCAGCCCCTAAACCAACCCTAACCCAGCTCCAAAGCCCCAACCCCTAAACCAACCCTAACCAGTGTGGGCAGCTCCAACCTGGCTAGTTCACCCGCCCCTAAACCAACCCCAACCCAGCAACCCTAACCCCTAAACCCCTAAACCAACCCCAACCCCAGCCCCTAAACCAACCCTAACCCCAGCCCCTAAACCAACCCTAATCCAGCTCCAACCCCAACCCCTAAACCAACCCCAACCCAGCTCCAGCCACAGGCTCTCAGTGTGGGCAGCAGGATCATCTTACTAGCCTGGCTAGTTCACCCGTCCCTAGCCTGGTCCTAACCGCAACCCCAAGAGTCTCAGCAGCCAACCCCAACCCCAGCCTCTAAACCAACCCTAACCCAGCTCCAACCCCAGCCCCTAAACCAACCCTAACCCAGCTCCAACCCCAACCCAGCCCCTAAACCAACCCTAATCCAGCTCCAACCCCAACCCAGCCCCTAAACCAACCCTAACCCAGCTCCAACCCCAACCCCAGCCCCTAAACCAACCCTAACCCAGCTCCAACCCCAACCCCTAAACCAACCCTATCCCAACTCCAACCCCAACCCCAGCCCCTAAACCAACCCTAAACCAGCTCCATCCCCAACCCAGCCCCTAAACCAACCCTAACCCAACTCCAACCCCAACCCCAGCCCCTAAACCAACCCTAACCCAGATCCAACCTCATCCCCAGCCCCTAAACCAACCCTAACCCAGCTCCAACCCCAACCCAGCCCCTAAACCAACCCTAACCCAGCTCCAACCCCAACCCCAGCCCCTAAACCAACCCTAACCCAGCTCCAACCCCAACCCCTAAACCAACCCTAACCCAGCTCCAACCCCAGCCCCTAAACCAACCCTAATCCAGCTCCAACCCCAACCCCAGCCCCTAAACCAACCCTAACCCAACTCCAACCCCAACCCCAGCCCCTAAACCAACCCCTAACCCAGCTCCAACCCCATCCCCAGCCCCTAAACCAACCCTAACCCAGCTCCAACCCCAGCCCCTAAACCAACCCTAACCCAGCTCCAACCCCAGCCCCTAAACCAACCCTAACCCAGCTCCAACCCCAGCCTCTAAACCAACCCTAACCCAGCTCCAACCCCAGCCCCTAAACCAACCCTAACCCAGCTCAGAGATCAGATATATGATAGTAGTGTGTCAGCATCATCTCTGTAATCAGATACTGATCAGAGATCAGATATATGGTAGTAGTGTCAGTATCATCTCTGTAATCAGATACTGATCAGAGATCAGATATATGGTAGTAGTGTCAGTATCATCTCTGTAATCAGATACTGATCAGAGATCATATATAATAAAAAACACAGGAGCAACATGTGGAGCTGACAGGAACTGGACCAGAGAAACACACACATTGGACCAGAGAAACACACACATTGGACCAGAGAACACACACACACACATTGGACCAGAGAACACACACACACACATTGGACCAGAGAAACACACACATTGGACCAGAGAAACACACACATTGGACCAGAGAAACACACACATTGGACCAGAGACACTTTCAGAACACTACCAGGAGAAAGGGAAGAAGTGAGGGAGGAGGAGGATGAGGAGGATGAGGAGGAGGAGGAGGAGGAGGAGGAGGAGGAGGAGGAGGAGGAGGAGGAGGAGGAGGAGAAAGAAGAGAGGAAGCAGAGTGCCCTTGAAGAATCTTCAGTAGTGGCCGCTGCTGCTGCCGGCATTGCGTTGCCCCTGACAACACCCACGATGCCAGAAACGATAGAATGCGAGGGAGAGGGTAAAAAAACAAAAACAAGCCACTCGATTGGTCTGAGAGAGAGAGCAGCAGCAACAGCAACAGTGTCTACTCTAGTGGTAGAATCAGAGTTGGCAGCATTGGGAGAAAGAGTAGGATGGTTTAGGTGGACTAGAGGAGAGTCTATTGGAGAGCTCTGCAAGAGAGGGACAGAGAGGAACACCCGTCCTCCTCCAGGGGTTGCTACACCCATGTCTCTTTAATCTACACAGGGATAAAAGGTTCACCTCCACTTCCTGGCAAAGGACACAAATACAGAGACAACGGCTGGATCTGTATCGGACCAGGACTGCAGCAACAACACAGTGTCTCAAAACTCAGTGGGCGAGAGAGTGAACAGAAGGAGGGAAGAGAGAGAGAGAGAGAGAGAGAGAGAGAGAGAGAGAGAGAGAGAGAGAGAGAGAGAGAGAGAGAGAGAGAGAGAGAGAGAGAGAGAGAGAGAGAGAGAGAGAGAGAGGGGGCAGCCTGAGCCTGGCTGTGGCACTCCTAGGACCAACACACTCTCTCCAGCCACGGAGAGGGAGAAGGAGATAGAGAAGGAGTCTGAACTACGGACAGTCCCACATCGTCACTGATACCTCTCCCTCTCCTCTCGGGGTGGAATCATTGGACGTAATTACCGGGAACACAACAACGCTGCTACTGCTGCCAGATTAGAGGGAGAGGAGGAAAATTAGGAGAAGGAGAGGAGGGGATGAACAGAGAGGAGGAGGAGGAGGAGGGGTAGCTGCTGTAGGAGAGCACGTTTCATTGAGCCATCCGACAGCGGCTGGCCCCCTGACTCGACCACCACTGACGATCCTGTTCCTGTCGACTCACTACTACCGTCACAGTGCTGCTGGGGTGAGCTCATCATACCCTCCCCTACCTTACCCTCCCCTACCTTACCCTCCCCTACCTTACCCTCCCCTACCTTACCCTCCCCTACCTTAGCTACTGCTGACAGCCTCACCTCTGCTGATCAGGTCTGTCTCTCTCTCTCACTACTACCGTCACAGTGCTGCTGGGGTGAGCTCATCATACCCTCCCCTACCTTACCCTCCCCTACCTTACCCTCCCCTACCTTACCCTCCCCTACCTTACCCTCCCCTACCTTACCCTCCCCTACCTTACCCTCCCCTACCTTACCCTCCCTACCTTACCCTCCCTACCTTACCCTCCCCTACCTTACCCTCCCCTACCTTACCCTCCCCTACCTTAGCTACTGCTGACAGCCTCACCTCTGCTGATCAGGTCTGTCTCTCTCTCTCTCCCTCACTCTTTCCCTCTCCCTCCCACTCAGTCCATCCAGCAAAAAGACAACAGAGATTCAGCTCTGTCATCTCTCCCTCACTCTTTCCCTCTCCCTCCCACTCAGTCCATCCAGCAAAAAGACAACAGAGATTCAGCTCTGTCATCTCTCCCTCACTCTTTCCCTCTCCCTCCCACTCAGTCCATCCAGCAAAAAGACAACAGAGATTCAGCTCTGTCATCTCTCCCTCACTCTTTCCCTCTCCCTCCCACTCAGTCCATCCAGCAAAAAGACAACAGAGATTCAGCTTTCTCATCTCATCTCTCTCTCTCTCTCTCTCTCTCTCTCTCTCTCTCTCTCTCTCTCTCTCTCAACTCAGCACTACAAATGAACAAGAACAAGGCAGTTTGTCTCTCCCTCAGCTCCTCAGACAGCCAGGAAACAGAGATTCAGCTCTCCTATCATCTCCACTCTCCTCCTCCTCTCTCTGCTGAGCACGACGAGTCCCAGGACAGCAACAACACAAAGAGAGACACGGTGACCAAGGAGTCAACAGATGAGCTACTTTGTCTCAAACAGAGTCTGAGTCTGAAGTCAGAAGAGAAAGGAGGAGGGCCCACAGCACCTGTCCTAGGTCTTAGAGACGATTCTCAGTCACAGGTCTCCGGCAGCAACGCAGAGGGAGGCACAGAGACCGAGGGGAGGGACTGTCTCAAACAGAGCCAGGAGACGAAGGAGAATCCAATACTTTAGGACCTGTCCTAAGACAACTAAGAGAAGTCTCCATCTCAGCCACAGAGACCAGGAGAGAGACAGAGAAGGATCCCAGCAAAGCCCCGCCCTCTGCCTTCTTTTTTATCTCACCTCAGCCTCCGCTGGTCTTTCCGTTACAGCAGAGCTCAGCCACAGTGTGGAGCTTACAATCAACAGGTCCATATCAACCACCACCAGCACCACCTCAGCTTACAATCAACAGGTCCATATCAACCACCACCAGCACCACCTCAGAGGCTAAGGTTTTCTGAGAGTGAAGCTATACGTCTCAGGTCAGTACAGCCTCAGTCTTAAGACAGTGGTAGTGGAGCCCTTCACTATGTCTGGAGTTAAGGTGTTCCGGCTAGCTGTGAGGGGCAACAGGAAACTGTTTTTCGATG
The DNA here is from genome assembly GCF_021184085.1 of Oncorhynchus gorbuscha. Lineage (NCBI taxonomy): Eukaryota > Metazoa > Chordata > Actinopteri > Salmoniformes > Salmonidae > Oncorhynchus > Oncorhynchus gorbuscha. The sequence continues at coordinate 88,754,875 of NC_060179.1, forward strand.
ACGCAGTGAAAGCTGACGATCGTTCCTCTATGAGCCTCCATGACGTCTCTGTCTCCCAACCTGCTACTAGACTGGACTGTGCCTTCCTGCCTCCACTAAATGTGCACGAGAACCTTCAACACCCAGTGAGTGAGGCTAGCTTCACCTCACACAACTTCCTCAGCGTCAAGAAGCCAGAGACCCCACCACCACCAACCCTGACCCCACCACAGTCGGCTCTGCCTGGGGACAGACCACTAACCCTGACACCACCACAGTCGGCTCTGCCTGGGGACAGACCACCAACCCTGATCCCACCACAGTCAGCTCTGCCTGGGGACAGACCACCAACCCTGACCCCTCCACAGCCAGCTCTGCCTGGAGACAGACCACCAACGCTGACCCCACCACAGTCAGCTCTGCCTGGGGACAGACCACCAACCCTGACCCCTCCACAGCCAGCTCTGCCTGGAGACAGACCACCAACCCTGATCCCACCACAACCAGCTCTGCCTGGGGACAGACCACCAACCCTGACCCCTCCTGACCTCCTTAGGGAGCCTAAGGAGAAGACTCAGACAAGTAGAACGGATAAAGGGTCAGAGGTCAAGGTCTCAGAGAGAGAAAAGGAGGATGGAGAAAATGAGAATGGTGGAAGGAAGCATGGAGGAGACTCGTCTCAACTAACTTCTCTCAGTATAGTTTCTGGTGAACCTGCCCTTGAACCAGACCCAGACCCAGTCCCAGACCCATTCCCAGACTCAGTCCCATGTCAAGACCCAGTCCCAGTCCCAGACTCAGTCCCATGTCCAGACCCAGTCCCAGTCCCAGACTCAGTCCCATGTCAAGACCCAGTCCCAGTCCCAGACTCAGTCCCATGTCCAGACCCAGTCCCAGTCCCATACTCAGTCCCATGTCCAGACCCAGACCCAGTCCCAGTCCCAGACCCATTCCCAGACTCAGTCCCATGTCCAGACCCATTCCCAGACCCAGACCCAGTCCCAGACCCATTCCCAGACCCAGACCCAGTCCCAGACCCAGTCCCAGACTCAGAGCAGGCGGATATCAAACTTCCTAACCAGTCTTCTTTAGATCCTATGAAGGGTACAGAGGGGCCTCAGAGTTCCAGAGACTCTCCCTGTGAGTCTGAGACCGTGCCTGTTGTTAAGCCTGGATCTGAGCCAGTCACTAAGGCTCATGTTCCAGCAGAAACATTCTTTGACCTGCCCTCCCCTTCCCTGAGTGATCAGTCTGATAGTAATGAGCCCATAGTGATACTGAAGCGTCCAGGTCCCATGCTGAGTCACTTGGAGTTCATCAATGAATGTGACGTTTCACCTCCTGGACTCTGGGACTGTCATGGTGGCAGTCACTGTGACAGCATTGCACTTCCTGATCATGTGACAGGGGAAATGACATCACTTCCTGATCATGTGACAGGGGAAATGACATCACTTCCTGATCATGTGACAGGGGAAATGACATCACTTCCTGATCATGTGACAGGGGAAATGACATCACTTCCTGATCATGTGACAAGGGAAATGTCATCACTTCCTGATCATGTGACAGGGGAAATGAGACAGGCAGCATCTGTAATACTGGATTCAGATTACAGAGATTACCTGAGACACAGGGAGGATGAGTATGAGACTGGTGACTGTGGTGACAAAGGACCACTGGCTGACAAGGAGGAAGAGGAAGTTGTTGAGAAGCTTCTAGAACAAGTCCCCGTCTCTAAATCACCATCTCGGGCTACAACAGTATCAGCTGGATCTGATAACATCATTCCCCTACATGCATTTAACATTGGAGCTGAGCCCAAGGTAGAAGAGCCTGTCAGGGTAAATCTGTCCCGTAGTGCTGTGTCCGTTAAAAATGTCATTAACGATGACAGCCCAACACCCAGTGCTGAGCAGCCAATCAGCAGCCGGCCTCGTGATGTAAACACAGAGGACAAACGGAAAGACAAGGGGAAGAGGAAGGACGAGAGGAGACAAAATGAAACGGAAGACGAAGACAAAAAGGGAGATCAGAATCTCTCTCATAAACGACAGGAAATGGAGGAGGATGACAAGCAGAAAGGAAAAGGGAATCGGACAAGTAAACAACAAGAGACTGATCAAACAACAGGACAGGAAATCGGAGGGACCAGATATCATTCAGAACAGAAACAGACAGAGTCACAAATATTGTCTGAGCTGGACCAGAGAGACGAGAACAGTGGAAGACCAGGCTCTGGCCTCATTTGGCCCCACCTGGCTCCTCCGGGGTCGCCCCTGGCTCCTCCGGGGTCGTCTAAAGACGTGTTATGTTCCAGTGGAGACCGTAGCCATTTATCCTCTCCCTCTGTGTTAGAGCAAAGTCTCTACCCCATGCTGCCTGTGCCAGCAGCAGTACCAACAGAACCCTGTGCCAAGAGAGACTCCCCTGTACCTGATTTGACTGAAAATGCAGCTCTTATTCAATCAGATTCAGCGATTCTCCCAAAACTCTTTGCTCAGCAACAAGAAAGAGAACATGAAGATCAGCAGGAGAAGCCAGGATCCAGTCCAGGTTTAGAAACAGAAAACGAACACACAGCGTTACTCACAACTTCACCACTGTTGCCGGGGGTAACGCAGGGAGCAGAGAGGACCCCGGAAGGTTTGCGTCAGGGAGAGAACAGGAAGTCAGGTGATGGCAACTATGTCACCAATGGAGGGAAAGGTGGAGAAATAGGCGGAGAGAAGGATGGAGAGAAAAGACCAGACACAGAGGAGGGAGAGGAGAGGAGGACTGGAGAGGACTGTAGTTTCAACCGTGGTCATGAAGAAGTCAATATGCCATCTCATAGTCACCATCGCATCATTATAGACTGGGATAGTGGGGATGTTGAGAGAGACAACACCACGAGGACTGTCGTTAAAGCCCCTGTTGGTGGGGGAAACAGACAGGACACAGATACAAACCAAAACACCAGACCAGGAGAAGGCAACTTCCTGTCTGATTCAGACAAGGAGACCAAACCTAACCCAGTCTCAGACCACCAGACCAAAGGTACTGTCCCTGTCAAACTGATCCCAGACCAGTTCACAGACACTCCTGTCATAGTGGCTGACACTCACCCTGTTCAGGTCCATATCGAAGCCTCTGTACAGGATTCAGAATACAAGGCAGTTGAACCGACCTCGATTTATGACTTGGTCAAAGCCGGCAACATGAGTGGAACTCAGGAGAGTCCTGGTCCCAACGACGACACTGATCCTGAGCCTCGTGTGGTCCAGAAGGCCTTCAGTACAACAACAACAACCACCACAGAAAGCCCCACAGCAGCACAACTAGCTGACCCAGAGAGAGAGGCCACAGAGGAGGATATTGAGGCCTTGAACAAGAAGAAAAAGAAGGAAAAACAGACTGGTCCAGAACAGACTGGTCCAGAACAGACTGGTCCAGAACAGACTGGTCCTACCCCAGAACAGACTGGTCC
>NC_060179.1:88760822-88783322 GCF_021184085.1 Oncorhynchus gorbuscha
CGGGTTGATGGGTAATAGCATCGGAAAGGACAAGCCTGTTCATGTGTCATTATAGATGATACGACTGTAGTTACTGCTGTACATAACAGCCTGTTCATGTGTCATGTAATCAGAGAGGACAGTAAAGAAAGCTTGTTTCTTTACAATATATAACAAGACGATGGGAAAAACATTCCCTCTCACATATCCCAGTCATCATTCAGTTGCATTACATAACTACAGAAACCCACACCTACACACCTACACATGTGTATTTATAACTATGGTGAGAGGCATGCTGGGCTTTTCAATAATGTCACATGTGTTGGGGGTGTGATCCTGAAAACTTGTATCTTTCTGGTATAAAAAAAAAGAGAAAATGTCTCCTGTCAAACTTAGCACATTTTATGGAAATGTTAAAAGAAGTGTGTGTTAAATTATAATTTTCTGAACAGTTTGATATTCAAATCGTTTCTAGTAAGTGAATATCTCAGGAATAGTTGTCAGGACTGTCATATTTTTTCCCACCTTAAATATGACCTAAATAAGAGCTATAAGAGCCCACCTACTGTACCCATTGACTGTAATGTTAATGTTTCTACCTACTGTACCCATTGACTGTAATGTTTCACCTACTGTACCCATTGACTGTAATGTTTCACCTACTGTACCCATTGACTGTAATGTTTCACCTACTGTACCCATTGACTGTAATGTTAATGTTTCTACCTACTGTACCCATTGACTGTAATGTTAATGTTTCTACCTACTGTACCCATTGACTGTAATGTTTCACCTACTGTACCCATTGACTGTAATGTTTCACCTACTGTACCCATTGACTGTAATGTTTTCTACCTACTGTACCCATTGACTGTAATGTTTTCTACCTACTGTACCCATTGACTGTAATGTTTTCTCCTACTGTACCCATTGACTGTAATGTTAATGTTTTCTACCTACTGTACCCATTGACTGTAAAGTTTTCACCTACTGTACCCATTGACTGTAATGTTAATGTTTCACCTGCTGTACCCATTGACTGTAATGTTAATGTTTTCTACCTACTGTACCCATTGACTGTAATGTTAATGTTTTCTACCTACTGTACCCATTGACTATAATGTTAATGTTTTCACCTACTGTACCCATTGACTGTAATGTTTTCACCTACTGTACCCATTGACTGTAATGATAATGTTAATGTTTCCATATTTATTCTTCCTAATGACCACTACAGGGGACAATTTTGCCCTTAATATAAAATACAAAATAACACCAAAAAATAAATGATAATAATATTGGGATTATTTTTTTTCACCCTAAAAACGAATGTTATTTAAAAAATCTATATAAATCCCAAATGAATAAATCCCCCACACACTCATGGCGGACAGCGGAGATAATAAAAAAAAAAAAAAAACGTTTTAGAGTTAATTTAGTGCAATTCTACACGTTTTGCCATGGGGGTGTAGAGAAAATGCTGCAGTTTTAAAGCTAGTTTGCTGAAACTCTACTCATTTCGCCACGGGGCGGAGAGGAAAGCGAGCTGTTTTACAGCTACAGGGCCTTCAGAAAGTATTCATGCCCTTTTACTTATTCCACAGTTTTCCACAAAATGATCTGCCGAAATTGTTGCCACCCCTATTACTAGCCTGTTCAACCTCTCTTTCGTGTCGTCTGAAATTCCCAAAGATTAGAAAGCAGCTGCGGTCATCCCCCTATTCAAAGGGGGGGACACTCTTGACCCAAACTGCTACAGACCTATATCTATCCTACCACGCCTTTCTAAGGTCTTCGAAAGCCAAGTCAACAAACAGATTACCGACCATTTCGAATCTCACCATACATTCTCTGCTATGCAATCTGGTTTCAGAGCTGGTCATGGGTGCACCTCAGCCACGCTCAAGGTCCTAAATGATATCTTAACCGCCATCGATAAGAAACATTACTGTGCAGCTGTATTCATCGATCTGGCCAAGGCTTTCGACTCTGTCAACCACCACATCCTCATTTGGCAGACTCGACAGCCTTGGTTTCTCAAATGATTGCCTCGCCTGGTTCACCAACTACTTCTCTGATAGAGTTCAGTGTGTCAAATCAGAGGGTCTGCAGTCCAGACCTCTGGCAGTCTCTATGGGGGTGCCACAGGGTTCAATTCTTGGACCGACTCTTTTCTCTGTATACATCAATGAGGTCGCTCTTGCTGCTGGTGAGTCCCTGATCCACCTCTACGCAGACGACACCATTCTGTATACTTCCGGCCCTTCTTTGGACACTGTGTTAACAACCCTCCAGGCAAGCTTCAATGCCATACAACTCTCCTTCCGTGGCCTCCAATTGCTCTTAAATACAAGTAAAACTAAATGCATGCTCTTCAACCGATCGCTACCTGCACCTACCCGCCTGTCCAACATCACTACTCTGGACGGCTCTGACTTAGAATACGTGGACAACTACAAATACTTAGGTGTCTGGTTAGACTGTAAACTCTCCTTCCAGACCCATATCAAACATCTCCAATCCAAAGTTAAATCTAGAATTAGCTTCCTATTTCGCAACAAAGCATCCTTCACTCATGCTGCCAAACATACCCTTGTAAAACTGACCATCCTACCAATCCTCGACTTTGGCGATGTCATTTACAAAATAGCCTCCAATACCCTACTCAACAAATTGGATGCAGTCTATCACAGTGCAATCCGTTTTGTCACCAAAGCCCCATATACTACCCACCATTGCGACCTGTACGCTCTCGTTGGCTGGCCCTCGCTTCATACTCGTCGCCAAACCCACTGGCTCCATGTCATCTACAAGACCCTGCTAGGTAAAGTCCCCCCTTATCTCAGTTCGCTGGTCACCATAGCATCTCCCACCTGTAGCACATGCTCCAGCAGGTATATCTCTCTAGTCACCCCCAAAACCAATTCTTTCTTTGGCCGCCTCTCCTTCCAGTTCTCTGCTGCCAATGACTGGAACGAACTACAAAAATCTCTGAAACTGGAAACACTTATCTCCCTCACTAGCTTTAAGCACCAACTGTCAGAGCATCTTACAGATTACTGCACCTGTACATAGCCCACCTATAATTTAGCCCAAACAACTACCTCTTTCCCAACTGTATTTAATTTATTTATTTATTTTGCTCCTTTGCACCCCATTATTTTTATTTCTACTTTGCACATTCTTCCATTGCAAAACTACCATTCCAGTGTTTTACTTGCTATATTGTATTTACTTTGCCACCATGGCCTTTTTTGCCTTTACCTCCCTTCTCACCTAATTTGCTCACATTGTATATAGACTTGTTTATACTGTATTATTGACTGTATGTTTGTTTTACTCCATGTGTAACTCTGTGTCGTTGTATCTGTCGAACTGCTTTGCTTTATCTTGGCCAGGTCGCAATTGTAAATGAGAACTTGTTCTCAACTTGCCAACCTGGTTAAATAAAGGTGTTCTCAACTTGCCAACCTGGTTAAATAAAGGTGTTCTCAACTGGCCTACCTGGTTAAATAAAGGTGAAATAAAATAAATAAATAAAAACACGTTTAGATAACACTAAATGAAGTCAACTTTGGGCGACATGTTTTTGAGTGAGAACCCATTACACCTCTTTGTTTCACGAAACACATGTAGCAATAATAAAATAAAAAATATCTGACGTCAACCACACCCACAACCACACCCACAACCACACCCACAACCACACCCACACCCACACCCACACCCACACCCACACCCACACCCACAACCACACCCACACCCACACCCACAACCACACCCACACCCACAACCACACCCACACCCACACCCACAACCACATCCACAACCACAACCACAACCACACCCACAACCACACCCACACCCACAACCACACCCACAACCACACCCACAGCCACAACCACACCCACACCCACACCCACACCCACAGCCACAACCACAGCCACACCCACACCCACAACCACACCCACAACCACAACCACACCCACAACCACACCCACAACCACACCCACAACCACAACCACAACCACAACCACGCACACAACCACAACCACACCCACAACCACACCCACACCCACAACCACACCCACAACCACACCCACAACCACACCCACAACCACACCCACAACCACACCCACAACCACAACCACACCCACAACCACACCCACACCCACAACCACACCCACAACCACACCCACAACCACAACCACAACTACACCCACAACCACACCCACAACCACACCCACAACCACAACCACACCCACACCCACACCCACAACCACACCCACAACCACAACCACACCCACAACCACACCCACACCACACCCACAACCACAACCACACCCACAACCACACCCACATTTGGAAATGACACCTTGTGTATTCTACTATTCTACCTAGCAACAGTAAGCTGAGACCATGACTGAGAAAGGGGGGCCACCAGTTGCTAATCCCTGATAAAGGAATAGGATGCCACAGTAGCCTCACTAGATAGAGTGTTAAGTGAATATGAATGTAAACAACAGAGCAAGACTCTGTAGTGACTGACGGAGCCTTGGTGGTCAGATGGTCAAAAGTAGTGCACTACATACAGAATAGGTTGCAATTTGGGATTCAGCCTCTGTGATTGGATTACAATGGAGGTCAATGGAGAGAACTGTAGTTCTATTATATCCAATGGGTTGACATCAGTAGTGACGTCAGTAGTGACGTCTCCCCTGTCCTCTGGGACTAGAAAAAGGCAATTCTCACAGGGGAGAATGCAGCTGTTGTTGTTTCACTTTTGGAAACAACAACTAACACACACACACACACACACACACACACACACACACACACACACACACACACACACACACACACACACACACACACACACACACACACACACACACACACACACACACACACACACACATTAACACACACACACACACACACACACACACACACACACACACACACACACACACACACACACACACACACACACACACACACACACACACACACACACACAGACAGACAGACAGACAGACAGACAGACAGACAGACAGACAGACAGACAGACAGACAGACAAGTGCATACACACACAAGTGCACACACACACACACACACACACACACACACACACACACACACACACACACACACACACACACACACACACACACACACACACACACACACACACACACACACACACACACACACACACACACACACAAGTGCATACACACACACACACACATACACACAAGTGCATACACACACACACACACACATACACACAAGTGCATACACACACACACACACACACATACACACAAGTGCATACACACCCGCACACACACACAGAACATTTAAATGTACACTACCGTTCCAAATTTTGGGCAACTGGCAGCTTCATTAAATAGTACCCGCAAAACACCAGTCTCAACGTCAACAGTGAAGAGGCGACTCCGGGATGCTGGCCTTCTAGGCAGAGTTGCAAAGAAAAAGCCATATCTCAGACTGGCCAATAAAAAGAAAAGATTAACATGGGCAAAAGAACAGACACTGAACAGGAACTCTGCCTAGAAGGCCAGCATCCCGGAGTCACCTCTGTTGACGTTGAGACAGGGGTTTTGTGGGTACTATTTAAATAAAGCTGCCAGTTAAGGACTTGTGAGCCATCTGTTTCTCAAACTAGACACTCTAATGTACATGTCCTCTTCCTCAGTTTTGCACCAGGGTCTCCCTCTCCTCTTTCTATTCTGGTTAGAGCCAGTTTGCGCTGTTCTGTGAAGGGAGTAGTACACAGAGTTGTACGAGATTTTCAGTTTCTTGGCAATTTTTCGCATGGAATAGCCTTCATTTCTCAGAAGGAGAATAGACTGATGAGTTTCAGAAGACAGTACTTTGTTTCTGGACATTTGGAGCCTGTAATCAAACCCACAAATGCTGATGCTCCAGATACTCAACTAGTCTAAAGAAGGCCAGTTTTATTGCTTCTTTAAATCAGCACAACAGTTTTCAGCTGTGCTAACATAATTGCAAAATGGTTTTCTAATGATCAATTAGCCTTTTAAAATGATAAACTTGGATTAGCTAACACAACGTGCCATTGGAACACAGGAGTGATGGTGGCTGATAATGGGCCTCTGTACACCTATGTAGATATTCCATAAAAAATCTGCCATTTCCAGCAACAACTTTAACAATGTCTACACTGTATTTCTGATCAATTTGATGCTATTTTAATGGAACAAAAAATGTGCTTTTCTTTCGAAAACAAGGACATTTCTAAGTGACCCCAAACCTTTGAACGGCTATTCTATATATTTTCCGTATATGACAACACTATTACCTCTCTCTCATTTTAAACCCTCTGCTACTTTTCAGACCCTTCCAGCCTCTGGAGCCGTTGGACTCTCCTGTAGCAGAGTTTCATACCCTCTCTGAAGAGACAGACACCCCTCTGGGCCAGAGAGAAGACACATTAGCGAAGGAAGAGGAGCTACCAAGACAGGAGCTACCAGGACAGGAGCTACCAGGACAGGAGCTACCAGGACAGGAGAAGACCTTTCCTCTACCAGGACAGGAGCTACCAGGACAGGAGAAGACCTTTCCTCTACCAGGACAGGAGCTACCAGGACAGGAGCTACCAGGACAGGAGCTACCAGGACAGGAGAAGACCTTTCCTCTACCAGGACAGGAGCTACCAGGACAGGAGCTACCAGGACAGGAGCTACCAGGACAGGAGAAGACCTTTCCTCTACCAGGACAGGAGCTACCAGGACAGGAGCTACCAGGACAGGAGCTACCAGGACAGGAGAAGACCTTTCCTCTACCAGGACAGGAGCTACCAGGACAGGAGCTACCAGGACAGGAGAAGACCTTTCCTCTACCAGGACAGGAGCTACCAGGACAGGAGCTACCAGGACAGGAGAAGACCTTTCCTCTACCAGGACAGGAGCTACCAGGACAGGAGCTACCAGGACAGGAGAAGACCTTTCCTCTACCAGGACAGGAGCTACCAGGACAGGAGCTACCAGGACAGGAGCTACCAGGACAGGAGAAGACCTTTCCTCTACCAGGACAGGAGCTACCAGGACAGGAGCTACCAGGACAGGAGAAGACCTTTCCTCTACCAGGACAGGAGCTACCAGGACAGGAGCTACCAGGACAGGAGCTACCAGGACAGGAGCTATCAGGACAGGAGCTATCAGGACAGGAGAAGACCATTCCTCTTCCAGGACAGGAGCTACCAGGACAGGAGAAGACCTTTCCTCTACCAGGACAGGAGCTACCAAGACAGGAGAAGACCTTTCCTCTACCAGGACAGGAGCTACCAGGACAGGAGAAGACCTTTCCTCTACCAGGACAGGACAGTGGGTGAGTTCACATGTTTAACATCATAGCTCTTCAGATATGTCTTTCTTCCCTTTCCTTTTCAGGTTGATGACACCTTTGTCTAATGGGCAGCAGGGATTAGGGATCTGTCTGTCTGTCTGTCTGTCTGTCTGTCTGTCTGTCTGTCTGTCTGTCTGTCTGTCTGTCTGTCTGTCTGTCTGTCTGTCTGTCTGTCTGTCTGTCTGTCTGTCTGTCTGTCTGTCTGTCTGTCTGTCTGTCTGTCTGTCTGTCTGTCTGTCTGTCTGTCTGTCTGTCTGTCTGTCTGTCTGTCTGTCTGTCTGTCTGTCTGTCTGTCTGTCTGTCTGTCTGTCTGTCTGTCTGTCTGTCTGTCTGTCTGTCTGTCTGTCTGTCTGTCTGTCTGTCTGTCTGTCTGTCTGTCTGTCTGTCTGTCTGTCTGTCTGTCTGTCTGTCTGTCTGTCTGTCTGAGAGAGAGAGAGAGAGAGAGAGAGAGAGAGAGGAGAGAGAGAGAGAGAGAGAGAGAGAGAGAGAGAGAGAGAGAGAGAGAGAGAGAGAGAGACAGAGAGAGACAGAGAGAGAGAGAGAGAGAGAGAGAGAGAGAGAGAGAGGAGAGAGAGAGAGAGAGAGAGAGAGAGAGAGAGACAGAGAGAGAGAGAGAGAGAGAGAGAGAGAGAGAGTATGTGTTGAGTGTGTGTGTATACTTAGTATGTGTGTGTACGTATAGTATATAATATTATATTACAACCCCTGGGAGGTTGTCCTCTGTGAGTGGCTCTTAGCTGGAGCTGTGGACTGTGTGTGTGTGTGTGTTTGTGCGTGTGTGCATGTGTGCGTGTGTGTGTGTGCGTGCGTGTGTATCGGCGGGAGGAATTTGAGGCAGACGCTCAGCACAGCCCTGCTCATACAGACACTCAGAAGTCATTGGCTCACAGGGCCAGAGCAGACCGGGTTCAGAAGAAACACACGTGTGTTTGAGAAAGAAAGACAGAGAGAAGAGTAGGACTGTGCTGTGTAGTAGTTGGAGTGTGTCTACAGCTCTTCTCCAGTAGACTGGTTATTGGGTGACTTGAGGTGAGGTGAGTTTCTGTTGCTCTACACGTTGTGTTGCTGTTAGAAGTTTTCTCTGCTGTTTGTCATTCTGTGGTGCTGTTTCTGTATGTCTCTCTGTCTGTCTCTTTCTCTCTGTGTGTGTGGGGGGCGGGGGCAGATGGCCTGTTTGTCATTCTGTGGTGCTGTCTGTCTGTCTGTCTGTCTGTCTGTCTGTCTGTCTGTCTGTCTGTCTGTCTGTCTGTCTGTCTGTCTGTCTGTCTGTCTGTCTGTCTGTCTGTCTGTCTGTCTGTCTGTCTGTCTGTCTGTCTGTCTGTCTGTCTGTCTGTCTCTCTGTGTGTGTGGGGGGGCAGATGTGGGGGGGGCAGATGTGTGTGTGGGGGGGCAGATGGCCTGTTTGTCATTCTGTGGTGTCTGTCTCTCTGTCTGTCTCCCTCTGTCTGTCTCTCTCTCTCTCTGTGTGTGTGTGTGTGGGGGGAAGGAAATACGAGAGGTGTGGTGGAGGGAAAGACATAAGGGCATCTCTCTCTCTCTCTCTCTCTCTCTCTCTCTCTCTCTCTCTCTCTCTCTCTCTCTCTCTGTCTCTCTCTGTCTCTCTCTGTCTCTCTCTCTCTCTCTCTCTCTCTCTCTCTCTCTCTCTCTCTCTCTCTCGCTCTCTGTTTTTTTCTCTGTCTCACTGTCTCTTTGTTTCTCTCTGTCTCTCTGTGTCTCTCTGTGTCTCTCTCTCTCTCTCTCTCTCTCTCTCTCTCTCTCTCTCTGTTTTTCTCTCTGTCTCACTGTCTCTTTGTTTCTCTCTGTCTCTCTGTGTCTCTCTCTCTCTCTCTCTATCTCTCTCTCTCTCTCTCTGTTTTTCTCTCTGTCTCACTGTCTCTTTGTTTCTCTCTGTCTCTCTGTGTCTCTCTCTCTGTCTCTCTCTGTCTCTCTCTCTGGTTTTCTCTCTGTCTCACTGTCTCTTTGTTTCTCTCTGTCTCTCTGTCTCTCTCTCTCTCTCTCTCTCTCTCTCTCTCTCTCTCTCTCTCTCTCTCTCTCTCTCTCTCTCTCTCTCTCTCTCTGTTTTTCTCTCTGTCTCACTGTCTCTTTGTTTCTCTCTGTCTCTCTGTGTCTCTCTCTCTGTCTCTCTCTGTCTCTCTCTCTGTTTTTCTCTCTGTCTCACTGTCTCTTTGTTTCTCTCTGTCTCTCTGTCTCTCTCTCTGTCTCTCTCTCTCTGTTTTTCTCTCTGTCTCACTGTCTCTTTGTTTCTCTCTGTCTCTCTCTCTCTCTCTCTCTCTCTCTCTCTCTCTCTCTCTCTCTCTCTCTCTCTCTCTCTCTCTCTCTCTCTCTCTCTCTCTCTCTCTCTCTCTCTCTCTCTCTCTCTCTCTCTCTGTTTTTCTCTCTGTCTCACTGTCTCTTTGTTTCTCTCTGTCTCTCTGTGTCTCTCTCTCTCTGTCTCTCTCTCTGTTTTTCTCTCTGTCTCACTGTCTCTTTGTTTCTCTCTGTCTCTCTGTCTCTCTCTCTCTCTCTCTCTCTCTCTCTGTCTCTCTCTCTGTTTTTCTCTCTGTCTCACTGTCTCTTTGTTTCTCTTCTCTCTCTCTCTCTCTCTCTCTCTCTCTCTCTCTCTCTCTCTCTCTCTCTCTCTCTCTCTCTCTCTCTCTCTCTCTCTCTCTCTCTCTCTCTCTCTCTCTCTCTCTCTCTCTCTCTCTGTTTTTCTCTCTGTCTCACTGTCTCTTTGTTTCTCTCTGTCTCTCTGTGTCTCTCTCTCTGTCTCTCTCTCTGTTTTTCTCTCTGTCTCACTGTCTCTTTGTTTCTCTCTGTCTCTCTCTGTCTCTCTCTGTCTCTCTCTCTCTCTCTCTGTTTTTCTCTCTGTCTCACTGTCTCTTTGTTTCTCTCTGTCTCTCTGTGTCTCTCTCTCTGTCTCTCTCTGTCTCTCTCTCTCTCTCTCTGTCTCTCTCAATTCAATTCAAGGGGCTTTATTGGCATGGGAAACGTGTTAACATTGCCAAAGCAGTAATAATAAAAAAAAATTAACAGTAAACATTACACATACAGAAATTTCAAAACAATAAAGACATTACAAATGTCATATTATATATATATATACATATATATATATAGTGTTGTAACAATGTACAAATGGTTAAAGAACACAAGGGAAAATAAATAAGCATAAATATGGGTTGTATTTACAATGGTGTTTGTTCTTCACTGGTTGCCCTTTTCTTGTGGCAACAGGTCACACATCTTGCTGCTGTGATGTCACACTGTGGTATTTCACCCAGTAGATATGGGAGTTTTTCAAAATTGGGTTTGTTTTTCTAAATCTTTGTGGATCTGTGTAATCTGAGGGAAATATGTCTCTAATATGTTCATACGTAGGCGACTCTCCTCGACGTTATCCTCACAAATAATCCTGATAGGTATCAGTCTGGTGTTTTCTGTAATGACCTTAGTGATCACTGTTTTAGTCTGTGTTCATAAAGGCTGCTCAGTGAAACGACCTGTCCTGATTTGGCATAGACATTTGCTAAAAACCTTTAATGAGTAAGCCTTCCTTCATGACATGGCCTCTGTAAAATGGTATAGAATCAGCTTGATTCCCTCTGTCGAAGACACTTGGACCTTCTTTTTTCTATATTTTCAGTGGTATTGTTCACAAACACGCCCCCATAAAGAAAATGAGAATTAAAAACAGGTTCAGTCCCTGGTTCGACCGTGATCTTGCAGAGTTACTCCACCTCAAGAATTGCATTTGGCGACAGGCTCGGGACTGGCTCGGGACTGGCTCTCATACTCAGACTGACTGGCTCTCGTTCAGGCAAATGAGAAATAAGTGCACTCAGGCCAAAGTTTTAAGGAGCAGTTCTCTCTCTGTGGGTTCAACCCCAAGAAGTTCTGGAAAACGGTTAAAGACCTGGAGAATAAACCCTCCTTCTCACAGCTGCTCATGTCCCTTAATGATGAAGAAGTGGTTGTTACTGACAAGAAGCACATGTCTGAGCTCTTTAGTCACCACTTCATTAAGTCAGGATTCCTATTTGACTCAGCCATGCCTCCTTGCCCGTCCAACATTTCCTCATCAACCACCCCTTCTAATGTGACTATCCCCGACGCTTCTCCCTCTTTTTCCCCTGCCCTGCTACAAAGTTTCTTCCTGCAGGCAGTCACTGAGTCAGAGGTGCTAACGGAACTCCTTAAACTTGACCCCCAAAAAACATCTGGTTCAGATGGTTTAGACCCTTTCTTCTATAAGGTTGGAGTATCTGTCCATAGGACCACTTTAAGCAGCTGGGCTTTATGGAAGAGTGGCTAGAAAAAAGACATTGCTTAAAGAAAAAAATAAGCAAACACGTTTGGTGTTTGCCAAAAGGCATGTAGGAAACTCCCCAAACATATAGAAGAAGGTACTCTGGTCAGATGAGACTAAAATGTAGCTTTTTTGGCCATCAAGGGAAATCTACTGCAGCCTCCACATACACAATACAATACAACACCCGTTCTGACAGTCACATTGTTTTATTTCGTTTTTATTTCAAAACAATCACCTTTATTTAACCAGGTAGACCAGATCACCTTTATTTAACCAGGTAGACCAGATCACCTTTATTTAACCAGGTAGGCCAGATCACCTTTATTTAACCAGGTAGACCATATCACCTTTATTTAACCAGGTAGGCCAGATCACCTTTATTTAACCAGGTAGACCATATCACCTTTATTTAACCAGGTAGACCAGATCACCTTTATTTAACCAGGTAGACCAGATCACCTTTATTTAACCAGGTAGGCCAGATCACCTTTATTTAACCAGGTAGACCATATCACCTTTATTTAACCAGGTAGGCCAGATCACCTTTATTTAACCAGGTAGACCATATCACCTTTATTTAACCAGGTAGACCATATCACCTTTATTTAACCAGGTAGACCAGATCACCTTTATTTAACCAGGTAGGCCAGATCACCTTTATTTAACCAGGTAGACCAGATCACCTTTATTTAACCAGGTAGACCAGATCACCTTTATTTAACCAGGTAGACCAGATCACCTTTATTTAACCAGGTAGGCCAGATCACCTTTATTTAACCAGGTAGACCAGATCACCTTTATTTAACCAGGTAGACCATATCACCTTTATTTAACCAGGTAGACCAGATCACCTTTATTTAACCAGGTAGACCAGATCACCTTTATTTAACCAGGTAGACCATATCACCTTTATTTAACCAGGTAGGCCAGATCACCTTTATTTAACCAGGTAGACCATATCACCTTTATTTAACCAGGTAGACCAGATCACCTTTATTTAACCAGGTAGGCCAGATCACCTTTATTTAACCAGGTAGACCAGATCACCTTTATTTAACCAGGTAGGCCAGATCACCTTTATTTAACCAGGTAGGCCAGATCACCTTTATTTAACCAGGTAGGCCAGATCACCTTTATTTAACCAGGTAGACCATATCACCTTTATTTAACCAGGTAGACCATATCACCTTTATTTAACCAGGTAGGCCAGATCACCTTTATTTAACCAGGTAGACCATATCACCTTTATTTAACCAGGTAGGCCAGATCACCTTTATTTAACCAGGTAGGCCAGATCACCTTTATTTAACCAGGTAGACCATATCACCTTTATTTAACCAGGTAGGCCAGATCACCTTTATTTAACCAGGTAGACCAGATCACCTTTATTTAACCAGGTAGGCCAGATCACCTTTATTTAACCAGGTAGACCAGATCACCTTTATTTAACCAGGTAGGCCAGATCACCTTTATTTAACCAGGTAGACCATATCACCTTTATTTAACCAGGTAGACCAGATCACCTTTATTTAACCAGGTAGACCATATCACCTTTATTTAACCAGGTAGACCAGATCACCTTTATTTAACCAGGTAGACCAGATCACCTTTATTTAACCAGGTAGACCAGATCACCTTTATTTAACCAGGTAGACCAGATCACCTTTATTTAACCAGGTAGACCAGATCACCTTTATTTAACCAGGTAGACCATATCACCTTTATTTAACCAGGTAGGCCAGATCACCTTTATTTAACCAGGTAGACCATATCACCTTTATTTAACCAGGTAGACCAGATCACCTTTATTTAACCAGGTAGACCATATCACCTTTATTTAACCAGGTAGACCAGATCACCTTTATTTAACCAGGTAGACCATATCACCTTTATTTAACCAGGTAGACCAGATCACCTTTATTTAACCAGGTAGACCATATCACCTTTATTTAACCAGGTAGACCAGATCACCTTTATTTAACCAGGTAGACCAGATCACCTTTATTTAACCAGGTAGGCCAGATCACCTTTATTTAACCAGGTAGACCATATCACCTTTATTTAACCAGGTAGACCAGATCACCTTTATTTAACCAGGTAGGCCAGATCACCTTTATTTAACCAGGTAGACCAGTTTAAAACAAGTTCTCATTTACAACTGCGACCAGATCACCTTTATTTAACCAGGTAGGCCAGATCACCTTTATTTAACCAGGTAGACCAGTTTAAAACAAGTTCTCATTTACAACTGCGACCTGGCCAAGATAAAGCAAAGCAGTTAGATGAAAACAACACAGAGTTACACATAAACAAACATACAGTCAATAACACAATAGAAAAATATATGTACAGTGTGTGTAAATGTAGAAGATTAGGGAGGTAGGCAATAAATTGGCCATAGAGGTGAAATAATTACAATTTAGCATTAAGGAGTGATAGATGTGCAGATAATGATGTGCAAGTAGAGATACTGGTGTGCAAAAGATAAATAACAATGTGGGGATGAGGTAGTTGGGTGGGCTATTTACAGACTGACTGTGTACAGGTATTGTGATTGGTAAGCTGCTCTGACAGCTGATGCTTAAATGTAGAGAGGGAGATATAAGACTCCATCTTCAGTGATTTTTGCAATTCGTTCCAGTCATTGGCAGCATAGAACTGGAAGGAAAGGCGGCCAAAAGGGGAATTGACTTTCCTACCGATCCTCGACTTCGGCGATGTCATCTACAAAATAGCTTCCAACACTCTACTCAGCAAACTGGATGCAGTTTATCACAGTGCCATCCATTTTGTCACCAAAGCGCCTTATACCACACACCACTGCGACCTGTATGCTCTAGTCGGCTGGCCCTCGCTACGTATTCTTAGCCAGACCCACTGGCTCCAGGTCATCTACAAGTCTATGCTAGGTAAAGCTCCACCTTATCTCAGCTCACTGGTCACGATAACAACACCCACCCGTAGCACGCGCTCCAGCAGGTGTATCTCACTGATCATCCCCAAAGCCAACACCCCCTTTGGCCGCCTTTCCTTCCAGTTCTCTGCTGCCAATGACTGGAACGAATTGCAAAAATCATTGAAGCTGGAGGCTTACGGTTGTTGTGTATGGTAGAATACGGTTGTTGTGTAGGGTAGAATACGGTTGTTGTGTAAGGTAGAATATGGTTGTTGTGTATGGTAGAATACGGTCGTTGTGTAGGGTAGAATACAGTTGTTGTGTATGGTAGAATACGGTTGTTGTGTATGGTAGAATACGGTTGTTGTGTAGGGTAGAATACGGTTGTTGTGTAGGGTAGAATACGGTTGTTGTGTAGGGTAGAATACGGTTGTTGTTTATGGTAGAATACGGTTGTTGTGTAGGGTAGAATACGGTTGTTGTTTATGGTAGAATACGGTTGTTGTGTAGGGTAGAATATGGTTGTTGTGTATGGTAGAATACGGTTGTTGGTTGTTGTGTAGGGTAGAATACGGTTGTTGTGTATACGGTTGTTGTGTAGGGTAGAATACAGTTGTTGTGTATGGTAGAATACGGTTGTTGTGTATGGTAGAATATGGTTGTTGTGTAGGGTAGAATACGGTTGTTGTGTAGGGTAGAATACGGTTGTTGTGTAGGGTAGAATACGGTTGTTGTTTATGGTAGAATACGGTTGTTGTGTAGGGTAGAATACGGTTGTTGTTTATGGTAGAATACGGTTGTTGTGTAGGGTAGAATACGGTTGTTGTTTATGGTAGAATACGGTTGTTGTTTATGGTAGAATACGGTTGTTGTGTTGGGTAGAATACGGTTGTTGTGTATGGTAGAATACGGTTGTTGTGTATGGTAGAATACGGTTGTTGTGTAGGGTAGAATATGGTTGTTGTGTATGGTAGAATACGGTTGTTGTGTAGGGTAGAATACAGTTGTTGTGTAGGGTAGAATACAGTTGTTGTGTATGGTAGAACACGGTTGTTGTGTATGGTAGAATACGGTTGTTGTGTAGGGTAGAATACGGTTGTTGTGTAGGGTAGAATACGGTTGTTGTGTAGGGTAGAATACGGTTGTGGTGTAGGGTAGAATCCGGTTGTTGTTTATGGTAGAATACGGTTGTTGTTTATGGTAGAATACGGTTGTTGGGTTGGGTAGAATACGGTTGTTGTGTATGGTAGAATACGGTTGTTGTGTATGGTAGAATACGGTTGTTGTGTATGGTAGAATACGGTTGTTGTGTATGGTAGAATACGGTTGTTGTTTATGGTAGAATACGGTTGTTGTGTATGGTAGAATATGGTTGTTGTGTATGGTAGAATACGGTTGTTGTGTATGGTAGAATACGGTTGTTGTGTAGGGTAGAATACGGTTGTTGTGTATGGTAGATTACGGTTGTTGTGTAGGGTAGAATACGGTTGTTGTTTATGGTAGAATACGGTTGTTGTTTATGGTAGAATACGGTTGTTGTGTAGGGTAGAATACGGTTGTTGTGTAGGGTAGAATATGGTTGTTGTGTAGGGTAGAATACGGTTGTTGTGTATGGTAGATTACGGTTGTTGTGTAGGGTAGAATACGGTTGTTGTTTATGGTAGAATACGGTTGTTGTTTATGGTAGAATACGGTTGTTGTGTATGGTAGATTACGGTTGTTGTGTAGGGTAGAATATGGTTGTTGTGTATGATTGTTTGGTATAGTACCAAACCATAATATACCAAACAACCAACAATGATATGTATATGTTTGTGTGTATGTTTGTTAACCCTGTCTTGTCTCCGTCCCTTTCCAGGTCCTCCCTGACTGAGGAGAGGAGTAAGCCTGCCCTTGTCACCTCCTCCTCCCCATCCCCTCCTCCTGCCTCCTCCTCCCCACCCCCTCCTCCTGCCTCCTCCCCATCCCATCCTCCTGCGTCCTTCCCACCTCCTCACACGTCACCTGGAGAAGTCTTCCAGTTCTCTCCTGCCCTCTCTACCTACCTTCAGGAAGACTTCTCCCCTCCTCCTCCCTCTCCTCCAGAGAGGCTAGGCCCTGAGCCTGCTGAGCCTGCTGAGACTGCTGAGCCCCAGAAACCCCCACCTGCATCCCCCCAGGCCCCACTAGCAGCCCCAGCCGACCCCCAAGAACCACCCTTACCACCAACCCCAGAACCAGCCTTACCCGCCCAGGCCCCACCAGCCCCGGCCAGCCAAGCACCAGCCCCGGCCAACCCAGCACCAGCCCCGGCCAACCCAGCACCAGCCCCGGCCAACCCAGCACCAGCCCCGGCCTCCTTACCTCCACCTCCAGGCCCTGGGAAGGACTCCACCTCCACCCCTGTACCCTGTGAATCCAGACCCAGGTATGGACACCTATATTCTCTATAGTGTACCAGTGTAGATACTGTATATATATATATATATATATATATATATATATATATATATATATATATATATATATATATATATATATATATATATATATATATATATATATATATATATATATATACACTATATATATATATACATACACTGAGTGGACAAAACATTATGAACACCTGCTCTTTCCCATGACACAGACTGACCAGGTGAATCCAGGAGAAAGCTATGTCACCTGTTAAATCCACTTCAATCAGTGTAGATGAAGGGGAGGAGACATGTAGATGAAGGGGAGGAGACATGTAGATGACGGGGAGGAGACATGTAGATGAAGGGGAGGAGACAGGTTAAAGAAGGATTTTTAAGCCTTGAGACAATTGAGACATGGATTGTGTGCGTGTACCATTCAGAGGGTGAACGGGCAAGACAATATGTTTAAGTGCCTTTGAACAGGGTGTGGTAGTAGGTGCACCGGCTTGTATCAAGAATTGCAACGCTGCTGTTTTTTAAATGTTTTATACCACGCAACAGTTTCCCGAGTGTTTCTTGAATGATCCACCACCCAAAGAATATCCAGCCAACTTGACACAAACTTTGGCAAACGTTGGAGTCAACATGGACCAGCAGCATCCTTATGGGACTCTTTTGGACACCTTGTAGAGCCCATGCCCCGTGTTAGGAAGGCGTTCCTAATGTTTGGTACACTCAGTCCAGTAGAGAGCCGTATTCACTAACTCACAACGTTGCTTTGGATGGTATGGTTTGTTGGTCCCAGTCTGTAAACGTTACAAGTGAATCAGTAGAGCTGTGGGACTCAGTCTATTTGGACTAGGACGAGTCATTGTGGCCAAGCAGTAGTATTGGGCAGAGTACTGGCACAATATCTGGCACAATATCAAATCAAATCACATTTTGTCACGTGTGTGGGATAACAACAGGTTTAGATCTCACAGTGAAATGCTGACTTTACAAGCCCTTATAGTGGGCCGTGTCTTCACCTGCAGATGAACATGGGAACAATGTGAATGGGCTTGTTGGCTGTGATAGTTAGGAGGGCCAGCTTGTTTTGCCTTGTGTCCTCAGCAGCTTGTGTTGCCTTGTGTCCCCAGCCAGCTCCACTGTGTTGCCTTGTGTCCCCAGCCAGCTCCACTGTGTTGCCTTGTGTCCTCTTCCAGCTCCACTGTGTTGCCTTGTGTCCCCAGCCAGCTCCACTGTGTTGCCTTGTGTCCTCTTCCAGCTCCACTGTGTTGCCTTGTGTCCCCAGCCAGCTCCACTGTGTTGCCTTGTGTCCCCAGCCAGCTCCACTGTGTTGCCTTGTGTCCCCAGCCAGCTCCACTGTGTTGCCTTGTGTCCTCTTCCAGCTCCACTGTGTTGCCTTGTGTCCCCAGCCAGCTCCACTGTGTTGCCTTGTGTCCTCTTCCAGCTCCACTGTGTTGCCTTGTGTCCCCAGCCAGCTCCACTGTGTTGCCTTGTGTCCTCTTCCAGCTCCACTGTGTTGCCTTGTGTCCCCAGCCAGCTCCACTGTGTTGCCTTGTGTCCTCTTCCAGCTCCACTGTGTTGCCTTGTGTCCCCAGCCAGCTCCACTGTGTTGCCTTGTGTCCTCAGCCAGCTCCACTGTGTTGCCTTGTGTCCTCAGCCAGCTCCACTGTGTTGCCTTGTGTCCCCAGCCAGCTTGTGTTGCCTTGTGTCCTCTTCCAGCTCCACTGTGTTGCCTTGTGTCCTCAGCCAGCTCCACTGTGTTGCCTTGTGTCCTCAGCCAGCTCTACTGTGTTGCCTTGTGTCCTCAGCCAGCTCCACTGTGTTGCCTTGTGTCCTCAATCAGCTCCACTGTGTTGGCTTAATAAGACCACGATCTATCTGCCTGCTGTCTGGCACTAGTCCCGTTAACTGACTTGACGACAAGTGATGAATGACCTGATCCGCTGAACTTGAACCAAACTGTGTTAAATAAGAATCAACACCTCAGACAGCCTTAGCCCAGGTTCAACTGATAAACGTAATGCATTGATGACAACAGGAGTCACTTCCTGCCAGGGGTGGGTTGGGAATCCACTTTCCCAAACTGTCCAGGTTAGATTGGGTGATTCTCTGGCTTCTGTTTGGTTCTAGGCACCAAAGGACTGGTGCTCACTGAGGTCAATAGGTGGTGGGAAAAGTGAACGGAGTGCTTCTCTGAGGCTTCTCTGAAGCTTCTTCTTCTTCTTCCGTAGAAGAAAGCTAACTCAGCATCCTGCCTGATGCCTGTTGTTTCTGTTGTGGAATGACTCGTACAGTTTAAACCTACTCCGTATTATGTATCTGTATCTGTTTCAACTTCTCCAACAACATGTACCAGATACCAGCTCCTCTAACAACATGTACCAGATACCAGCTCCTCTAACAATATGTACCAGATACCAGCTCCTCTAACAATATGTACCAGATACCAGCTCCTCCAACAACATGTACCAGATACCAGCTCCTCCAACAACATGTACCAGTCCCATTACAAATACCAGCTCCTCCAACAACATGCACCAGATACCAGCTCCTCCAACAACATGTACCAGTCCCATTTACATCATTACATTTAAGTCATTTAGCAGACGCTCTTATCCAGAGCGACTTACAAATTGGTGCATTCACCTTATGACATCCAGTGGGGCAGCCACTTTACAATAGTGCATCTAAATCTTTTAAGGGGGGTGAGAAGGATTACTTTATCCTATCCTAGGTATTCCTTAAAGAGGTGGGGTTTCAGGTGTCTCCGGAAGGTGGTGATTGACTCCGCTGTCCTGGCGTCGTGAGGGACTTTGTTCCACCATTGGGGGGCCAGAGCAGCGAACAGTTTTGACTGGGCTGAGCGGGAACTGTACTTCCTCAGTGGTAGGGAGGCGAGCAGGCCAGAGGTGGATGCCCGTGTTTGGGTGTAGGGCCTGATCAGAGCCTGGAGGCACTGAGGTGCCGTTCCCCTCACAGCTCCGTAGGCAAGCACCATGGTCTTGTAGCGGATGCGAGCTTCAACTGGAAGCCAGTGGAGAGAGCGGAGGAGCGGGGTGACGTGAGAGAACTTGGGAAGGTTGAACACCAGACGGGCTGCGGCGTTCTGGATGAGTTGTAGGGGTTTAATGGCACAGGCAGGGAGCCCAGCCAACAGCGAGTTGCAGTAATCCAGACGGGAGATGACAAGTGCCTGGATTAGGACCTGCGCCGCTTCCTGTGTGAGGCAGGGTCGTACTCTGCGGATGTTGTAGAGCATGAACCTACAGGAACGGGCCACTGCCTTGATGTTAGTTGAGAACGACAGGGTGTTGTCCAGGATCACGCCAAGGTTCTTAGCGCTCTGGGAGGAGGACACAATGGAGTTGTCAACCGTGATGGCGAGATCATGGAACGGGCAGTCCTTCCCCGGGAGGAAGAGCAGCTCCGTCTTGCCGAGGTTCAGCTTGAGGTGGTGATCCGTCATCCACACTGATATGTCTGCCAGACATGCAGAGATGCGATTCGCCACCTGGTCATCAGAAGGGGGAAAGGAGAAGATTAATTGTGTCGTCTGCATAGCAATGATAGGAGAGACCATGTGAGGTTATGACAGAGCCAAGTGACTTGGTGTATAGCGAGAATAGGAGAGGGCCTAGAACAGAGCCCTGGGGGACACCAGTGGTGAGAGTGCGTGGTGAGGAGACAGATTCTCGCCACGCCACCTGGTAGGAGCGACCTGTCAGGTAGGACGCAATCCAAGCGTGGGCCGCGCCGGAGATGCCCAACTCGGAGAGGGTGGAGAGGAGGATCTGATGGTTCACAGTATCGAAGGCAGCCGATAGGTCTAGAAGGATGAGAGCAGAGGAGAGAGAGTTAGCTTTAGCAGTGCGGAGCGCCTCCGTGATACAGAGAAGAGCAGTCTCAGCAGTCTCAGTTGAATGACTAGTCTTGAAACCTGACTGATTTGGATTACAAATACCAGCTGAGTCCCATTACAAATACTAGCTCCTCCAACAACATGTACCTGATACCAGATCCTCTAACAACATGTACCAGATACCAGCTCCTCCAACAACATGTACCTGATACTAGATCCTCTAACAACATGTACCAGATACCAGCTCCCCCAACAACTTGTACCAGATACCAGCTCCTCTAACAACATGTACCAGATACCAGCTCCTCTAACAACATGTACCAGATACCAGCTCCCCCAACAACATGTACCAGATACCAGCTCCTCCAACAACATGTACCAGATACCAGCTCCTCCAACAACATGTACCAGATACCAGCTCCTGCAACAACATGTACCAGATACCAGCTCCTCCAACAACATGTACCAGTCCCATTACAAATACCAGCTCCTCCTACAACATGTACCAGATACCAGCTCCCCCAACAACATGTACCAGTCCCATTACAAATACCAGCTCCTCCTACAACATGTACCAGATACCAGCTCCCCCAACAACATGTACCAGTCCCATTATATATATAATAATAAATAATAATATATGCCATTTAGCAGACGCTTTTATCCAAAGCGACTTACAGTCATGTGTGCATACATTCTACGTATGGGTGGTCCCGGGGATTGAACCCACTACCCTGGCGTTACAAGCGCCATGCTCTACCAACTGAGCTACAGAAGGACTCCACCATTACAAATACCAGCTCCTCCAACAACATGTACCAGTCCCATTACAAATACCAGTTCCTCCAACAACATGTACCAGTCCCATTACAATTACCAGTTCCTCCATCAACATGTATCAGTCTGTTTACAATTACCAGTTCCTCCAACAACATGTACCAGTCCCATTACAATTACCTGTTCCTCCAACAACATGTACCAGTCCCATTACAATTACCAGCTCCTCCAACAACAAGTACCAGTCCCATTCCAAATACCAGCTCCTCCAACAACATGTACCAGTCCCATTACAAATACCAGCTCCTCCAACAAAATGTACCTGATACCAGCTCCTCTAACAACATGTACCAGATACCAGCTCCTCCAACAACGTGTACCAGATACCAGCTCCCCCAACAACATGTACCAGATACCAGCTCCTCCAACAACATGTACCAGATACCAGCTCCCCCAACAACATGTACCAGATACCAGCTCCTCCAACAACATGTACCAGATACCAGCTCCCCCAACAACATATACCAGTCCCATTACAAATACCAGCTCCTCCAACAACATGTACCAGTCCCATTACAAATACCAGCTCCTCCAACAACATGTACCTGATACCAGCTCCTCTAACAACATGTACCAGATACCAGCTCCTCCAACAACGTGTACCAGATACCAGCTCCCCCAACAACATGTACCAGATACCAGCTCCTCCAACAACATGTACCAGATACCAGCTCCCCCAACAACATGTACCAGATACCAGCTCCTCCAACAACATGTACCAGATACCAGCTCCCCCAACAACATATACCAGTCCCATTACAAATACCAGCTCCTCCAACAACATGTACCAGTCCCATTACAAATACCAGCTCCTCCAACAACATGTACCTGATA
>NC_060179.1:88788322-88863322 GCF_021184085.1 Oncorhynchus gorbuscha
CACCTTGCTACTCCGGGCAGCCCACTGAGTGCCGCTCCTTTCTCACGCAGTGTGAGATTGTGTTCTCTCTCCAACCCAACACATACTCTAGAGAGAGAGCTCGGGTTGCTTACGTCATTTCACTCCTTACTGGCCGGGCTCGAGAATGGGGCACAGCTATCTGGGAGGCAAGGGCTGATTGCTCTAACAAATTCCAGAACTTTAAAGAGGAGATGATTCGGGTTTTTGACCGTTCAGTTTTTGGTGGGGAGGCTTCTAGGGCCCTGGCTTCCTTATGCCAAGGTGAACGGTCCATAACGGATTATTCCATTGAGTTTCGCACTCTTGCTGCCTCTAGTGAGTGGAACGAGCCGGCGCTGCTCGCTCGTTTTCTGGAGGGACTCCACGCAGTGGTTAAGGATGAGATTCTCTCCCGGGAGGTTCCTTCAGATGTGGACTCTTTGATTGCTCTCGCCATCCGCATAGAACGACGGGTAGATCTTCGTCACCGGGCTCGTGGAAGAGAGCTCGCATCAACGGTGTTTCCCTGCTCCGCATCGCAACCATCTCCCTCCTCTGGCTTTGAGACTGAGCCCATGCAGCTGGGAGGGATTCGCATCTCGAATAAGGAGAGGGAACGGAGGATCACCAACCGCCTGTGCCTCTATTGCGGAGTTGCTGGACATTTTGTTAATTCATGTCCAGTAAAGCCAGAGCTCATCTGTAAGCGGAGGGCTACAGGTGAGCGCAACTACTCAAGTCTCTCCATCAAGGTCCTGTACTACTTTGTCGGTCCACCTACGCTGGACCGGTTCGGGTGCTACATGTAGTGCCTTGATAGACTCTGGGGCTGAGGGTTGTTTCATGGACGAAGCATGGGTTCGGAAACATGACATTCCTTTCAGAGAGTTAGATAAGCCTACGCCCATGTTCGCCTTAGATGGTAGTCATCTTCCCAGTATCAGATTTGAGACACTACCTTTAACCCTCACAGTATCTGGTAACCACAGTGAGACTATTTCTTTTTTGATTTTCCGTTCACCGTTTACACCTGTTGTTTTGGGTCATCCCTGGCTAGTATGTCATAATCCTTCTATTAATTGGTCTAGTAATTCTATCCTATCCTGGAACGTTTCTTGTCATGTGAAGTGTTTAATGTCTGCCATCCCTCCCGTTTCTTCTGTCCCTACTTCTCAGGAGGAACCTGGCGATTTGACAGGAGTGCCGGAGGAATATCATGATCTGCGCACGGTCTTCAGTCGGTCCCGAGCCAACTCCCTTCCTCCTCACCGGTCGTATGATTGTAGTATTGATCTCCTTCCGGGGACCACTCCTCCTCGAGGTAGACTATACTCTCTGTCGGCTCCCGAACGTAAGGCTCTCGAGGATTATTTGTCTGTGTCTCTTGACGCCGGTACCATAGTGCCTTCTTCTTCTCCGGCCGGGGCGGGGTTCTTTTTGTTAAGAAGAAGGACGGTACTCTGCGCCCCTGCGTGGATTATCGAGGGCTGAATGACATAACGGTTAAGAATCGTTATCCGCTTCCCCTTATGTCATCAGCCTTCGAGATTCTGCAGGGAGCCAGGTGCTTTACTAAGTTGGACCTTCGTAACGCTTACCATCTCGTGCGCATCAGAGAGGGGACGAGTGGAAAACGGCGTTTAACACTCCGTTAGGGCATTTTGAGTACCGGGTTCTGCCGTTCGGTCTCGCCAATGCGCCAGCTGTTTTTCAGGCATTAGTTAATGATGTTCTGAGAGACATGCTGAACATTTTTGTTTTTGTCTATCTTGACGATATCCTGATTTTTTTCTCCGTCACTCGAGATTCATGTTCAGCACGTTCGACGTGTTCTACAGCGCCTTTTAGAGAATTGTCTCTACGTAAAGGCTGAGAAGTGCTCTTTTCATGTCTCCTCCGTTACTTTTCTCGGTTCCGTTATTTCCGCTGAAGGCATTCAGATGGATTCCGCTAAGGTCCAAGCTGTCAGTGATTGGCCCGTTCCAAGGTCACGTGTCGAGTTGCAGCGCTTTTTAGGTTTCGCTAATTTCTATCGGCGTTTCATTCGTAATTTCGGTCAAGTTGCTGCCCCTCTCACAGCTCTTACTTCTGTCAAGACGTGTTTTAAGTGGTCCGGTTCCGCCCAGGAGCTTTTGATCTTCTAAAAGAACGTTTTACGTCCGCTCCTATCCTCGTTACTCCTGACGTCACTAGACAATTCATTGTCGAGGTTGACGCTTCAGAGGTAGGCGTGGGAGCCATTCTATCCCAGCGCTTCCAGTCTGACGATAAGGTTCATCCTTGCGCTTATTTTTCTCATCGCCTGTCGCCATCTGAGCGCAACTATGATGTGGGTAACCGTGAACTGCTCGCCATCCGCTTAGCCCTAGGCGAATGGCGACAGTGGTTGGAGGGGGCGACCGTTCCTTTTGTCGTTTGGACAGACCATAAGAACCTTGAGTACATCCGTTCTGCCAAACGACTTAATGCCCGTCAAGCTCGTTGGGCGTTGTTTTTCGCTCGTTTCGAGTTTGTGATTTCTTACCGTCCGGGTAGCAAGAACACCAAGCCTGATGCCTTATCCCGTCTGTTTAGTTCTTCTGTGGCTTCTACTGATCCCGAGGGGATTCTTCCTTATGGGCGTGTTGTCGGGTTAACAGTCTGGGGAATTGAAAGACAGGTTAAGCAAGCACTCACGCACACTGCGTCGCCGCGCGCTTGTCCTAGTAACCTCCTTTTCGTTCCTGTTTCCACTCGTCTGGCTGTTCTTCAGTGGGCTCACTCTGCCAAGTTAGCTGGTCATCCCGGTGTTCGAGGCACTCTTGCGTCTATTCGCCAGCGCTTTTGGTGGCCGACTCAGGAGCGTGACACGCGCCGTTTCGTGGCTGCTTGTTCGGACTGCGCGCAGACTAAGTCGGGTAACTCTCCTCCTGCCGGTCGTCTCAGACCGCTCCCATTCCTTCTCGACCATGGTCTCACATTGCCTTAGACTTCATTACCGGTCTGCCTTTGTCTGCGGGGAAGACTGTGATTCTGACGGTTGTCGATAGGTTCTCTAAGGCGGCACATTTCATTCCCTCGCTAAACTTCCTTCCGCTAAGGAGACGGCACAAATCATTATTGAGAATGTATTCAGAATTCATGGCCTCCCGTTAGACGCCGTTTCAGACAGAGGCCCGCAATTCACGTCACAGTTTTGGAGGGAGTTCTGTCGTTTGATTGGTGCGTCCGTCAGTCTCTCTTCCGGGTTTCATCCCCAGTCTAACGGTCAAGCAGAGAGGGCCAATCAGACGATTGGTCGCATACTACGCAGCCTTTCTTTCAGAAACCCTGCGTCTTGGGCAGAACAGCTCCCCTGGGCAGAATACGCTCACAATTCGCTTCCTTCGTCTGCTACCGGGTTATCTCCGTTTCAGAGTAGTCTGGGTTACCAGCCTCCTCTGTTCTCATCCCAGCTTGCCGAGTCCAGCGTTCCCTCCGCTCAAGCGTTTGTCCAACGTTGTGAGCGCACCTGGAGGAGGGTGAGGTCTGCACTTTGCCGTTACAGGGCACAGACGGTGAGAGCCGCCAATAAACGCAGGATTAAGAGTCCAAGGTATTGTTGCGGCCAGAGAGTGTGGCTTTCCACTCGCAACCTTCCTCTTACGACAGCTTCTCGTAAGTTGACTCCGCGGTTCATTGGTCCGTTCCGTGTCTCCCAGGTCGTCAATCCTGTCGCTGTGCGACTGCTTCTTCCGCGACATCTTCGTCGCGTCCATCCTGTCTTCCATGTCTCCTGTGTTAAGCCCTTTCTTCGCACCCCCGTTCGTCTTCCCTCCCCCCCTCCCGTCCTTGTCGAGAGCGCACCTATTTACAAGGTACATAAGATCATGGACATGCGTTCTCGGGGACGGGGTCACCAATACCTAGTGGATTGGGAGGGTTACGGTCCTGAGGAGAGGAGTTGGGTTCCGTCTCGGGACGTGCTGGACCGTTCACTCATCGATGATTTCCTCCGTTGCCGCCAGGATTCCTCCTCGAGTGCGCCAGGAGGCGCTCGGTGAGTGGGGGTACTGTCATGTTTGTCATTTATTATCATGTCTTGTCCCTGTGCTCCCCATGCTATTCGTTTCCCTCTGCTGGTCTTATTTGGTTCTTTCCCTCCTTCTATCCCTCTCTCTCCCCCTCCCTCTCTCACTCTCTCGCTCTCTCTTCTCTCTATCGTTCCGTTCCTGCTCCCAGCTGTTCCTATTCCCCTAATCATCATTTAGTCTTCCCACACCTGTTCCCGATCCTTTCCCTGATTAGAGTCCCTATTTATTCCTTTGTGATCCGTTCCTGTCCCGTCGGTTCCTTGTTTTGTATTCACCATGCTGTGATTGTGTTTCGCCCTGTCCTGTCGTGTTTTTTGCCTTCATCAGATGCTGCGTGTGAGCAGGTGGCTCTATCAACTACGGCCTGCGCCTACCCGAAGCGACCTGCAGTCTGTGGCCGCTTCTCTAGTTATTCCCCTCTACAGACTAGAGGATTTTTGTTATTCCCTGTTTGGATTTAAATAAACTCTGTTTCTGTTAAGTCGCTTTTGGGTCCTCTTTCACCTGCATGACAGCAGCAATGTTCCAACATCTAGTGGAAAACCTTCCCAGAAGAGTGGATGCTATTATAGCAGCAATGTTCCAACATCTAGTGGAAAGCCTTCCCAGAAGAGTGGAGGCTGTTATAGCAGCAATGTTCCAACATCTAGTGGAACGCCTTCCCAGAAGAGTGGAGGAGGCTGTTATAGCAGCAATGTTCCAACATCTAGTGGAAAGCCTTCCCAGAAGAGTGGAGGCTGTTATAGCAGCAAAGGGGGGACCAACTCCATATTAATGCCCATGGTTTTGGAATGAGATGTTGACGAGCAGATGTCCACATACCTTTGGTCATGTAGTGTGGATACAAATTGATTAAATAAACAATGTTCCTAATCAATCTACACACAATACCCCATAATGACAAAACATAAAACAGGTTTTTAGAAATTCTTGTTATTAAAAATAAAAAAAACAGGAATACGTTATTTACATTAGTATTCAGACACTTGAGTTCAGGTCCTGTTTCCATTGATCATCCTTGAAATGTTTCTACAACTTGATTGGATTCCACCTGCGGTAAAGTCAGTTGATTGGACATGATTTGGAAAGGCAAACACCTGTCTACATAAGGTCTTACAGTTGACAATGCATGTCAGAGCAACAACCAAGCCATGAGGTCGAAGGAAATTGTCCGTAGAGCTCCGAGACAGGATCGTGTCGAGGCGCAAATCTGGGGAAGGGTACCAAAAAATCTCTGCAGCATTAAAGGTCCCCAAGAACACAGTGGCCTCCATCATTCTTAATGTAAGAAGTTCGGAACCAACAATAATCCTTCTCACCCCCCCCTTTAAGATTTAGATGCACTATTGTAAAGTGGCTGTTCCACTGAATGTCATAAGGTGAATGCACCAATTTGTAAGTCGCTCTGGATAAGAGCGTCTGCTAAATGACTTAAATGTAAATGTAAACAAGACTCTTCCTAGAGCTGGCCACCCAGTCAAACTGAGCAATCGGGGGAGAAGGGCCTTGGTCAGGGAGGTGACCAAGAACCCGTTGGTCACTCAGACAGAGCTCCAGAGTTCCTCTGTGGAGATGATAGAACCTTCCAGAAGGACAACCATCTCTGCAGCACTCCACCAATCAGGCCTATAGGCCAACATCATGCTGTGGGGATGTTTTTCAGCGGTGGGGTCTGGGAGACTAGTCAGGATCGAGGGAAAGATGAACGGCACAGAGCACAGAAAGAACCTTGATGAAAAGCTACTCCAAGGCGCTCAGGACCTCAGACTGGGGCAAAAGTTCACCTTCTAACAGGACAATGACTCTAAGCACAAAGCCTAATACAACGCAGGAGTCGGGACAAGTCTCTGAATGTCCTTTAGTGGCCCAGCCAGATTATAGATTTGAACCCGATCCGACATCTCTAGAGAGACCTGAACATATATTTGCAGCAACGCTATAATAGGATGGTGTGTAGACAGTAGTTATATAGGATGGTGTGTATAGACAGTAGTTATATAGGATGGTGTGTATAGACAGTAGTTATATAGGATGGTGTGTATAGACAGTATAGACAGTAGTTATATAGGATGGTGTGTATAGACAGTAGTTATATAGGATGGTGTGTATAGACAGTAGTTATATAGGATGGTGTGTATAGACAGTAGTTACATAGGATGGTGTGTATAGACAGTAGTTATATAGGATGGTGTGTCTAGACAGTAGTTATATAGGATGGTGTGTATAGACAGTATAGACAGTAGTTATATAGGATGGTGTGTATAGACAGTAGTTATATAGGATGGTGTGTATAGACAGTATAGACAGTAGTTATATAGGATGGTGTGTATAGACAGTATAGACAGTAGTTATATAGGATGGTGTGTATAGACAGTAGTTATATAGGATGGTGTGTATAGACAGTAGTTATATAGGATGGTGTGTATAGACAGTAGTTATATAGGATGGTGTGTATAGACAGTATAGACAGTAGTTATATAGGATGGTGTGTATAGACAGTAGTTATATAGGATAGTGCATAGACAGTAGTTATATAGGATGGTGTGTATAGACAGTAGTTATATAGGATGGTGTGTATAGACAGTAGTTATATAGGATGGTGTGTATAGACAGTATAGACAGTAGTTATATAGGATGGTGTGTATAGACAGTATAGACAGTAGTTATATAGGATGGTGTGTATAGACAGTAGTTATATAGGATAGTGTGTATAGACAGTAGTTATATAGGATGGTGTGTATAGACAGTAGTTATATAGGATGGTGTGTATAGACAGTATAGACAGTAGTTATATAGGATGGTGTGTATAGACAGTAGTTATATAGGATGGTGTGTATAGACAGTAGTTATAACAGGATGGTGTATAGACAGTAGTTATATAGGATGGTGTGTATAGACAGTAGTTATATAGGATGGTGTGTATAGACAGTAGTTATATAGGATGGTGTGTGTAGACAGTAGTTATATAGGATGGTGTATAGACAGTAGTTATATAGGATGGTGTGTATAGACAGTAGTTATATAGGATGGTGCATAGACAGTAGTTATATAGGATGGTGTGTATAGACAGTAGTTATATAGGATGGTGTGTATAGACAGTAGTTATATAGGATGGTGTGTATAGACAGTAGTTATATAGGATTGTGTGTATAGACAGTAGTTATATAGGATGGTGTGTATAGACAGTAGTTATATAGGATGGTGTGTATAGACAGTAGTTATATAGGATGGTGTGTATAGACAGTAGTTATATAGGATGGTGTGTATAGACAGTAGTTATAGAGGATGGTGTGTATAGACAGTATAGACAGTAGTTATATAGGATGGTGTGTATAGACAGTAGTTATATAGGGAGGTGTGCATAGACAGTAGTTATATAGGATGGTGTGTATAGACAGTAGTTATATAGGATGGTGTGTATAGACAGTAGTTATATAGGATGGTGTGTATAGACAGTAGTTATATAGGATGGTGTGTATAGACAGTATAGACAGTAGTTATATAGGATGGTGTGTATAGACAGTATAGACAGTATGCTGCTGGTTGCAGGGTGGTATGCAGGGTGGTATGCTGCTGGTTGCAGGGTGGTATGCTGCTGGTTGCAGGGTGGTCTGCTCCTGGTTGCAGGGTGGTTTGCTGCTGGTTGCAGGGTGGTATGCTGGGTGGTATGCAGGGTGGTATGCTGCTGGTTCAGGGTGGTGTGCTGCTCGTTGCAGGGTGGTATGCTGCTGGTTGCAGGGCGGTATGCTGCTGGTTGCAGGGCGGTATGCTGCTGGTTGCAGGGTGGTATGCTGCTGGTTGCAGGGTGGTATGCTGCTGGTTCAGGGTGGTCTGCTGCTGGTTGCAGGGTGGTATGCTGCTGGTTGCAGGGTGGTATGCTGCTGGTTGCAGGGTGGTATGCTGCTGGTTGCAGGGTGGTATGCTGCTGGTTGCAAGGTGGTCTGCTCCTGGTTGCAGGGTGGTATGCTGGGTGGTATGCAGGGTGATATGCTGCTGGTTGCAGGGTGGACTGCTCCTGGTTGCAGGGTGGTATGCTGCTGGTTGCAGGGTGGTTTGCTGCTGGTTGCAGGGTGGTATGCTGCTGGTTGCAAGGTGGTATGCTGCTGTTTGCTGGGTGGTATGCAGGGTGGTCTGCTCCTGGTTGCAGGGTGGTATGCTGCTGGTTGCAGGGTGGTATGCTGCTGGTTGCAAGGTGGTATGCTGGGTGGTATGCAGGGTGGTATGCTGCTGGTTGCAGGGTGGTATGCTGTTGGCAGTCAGTTATTATCCATATAGGACTCTAAGCAACCATAGGCTCTCTTCCAACCTGGCCCTGGTATAGACTAACAACCAACTCTGTACATCTGCTGTTAAATCACAGGGACTCCAGTGACCTACATTCACCATGCACACCAAGGTTATGAATCTTTCACAAACACCTGCTATAGAAATAACGTCCTCTTCCCTGCCTCGCTTGAAACATTTATAACTTCCTCGATCTGTGCTGAGGGGCTAGCAGAAGATCTGAGTGATGCTGCCTACTCTCTGAGAGTGTGTGAGGGACTTGCGTGGTGCTGCCTACTCTCTGAGAGTGTGTGAGGGACCTGAGTGATGCTGCCTACTCTCTGAGAGTGTGTGAGGGACCTGAGTGATGTTGCCTACTCTCTGAGAGTGTGTGAGGGACCTGAGTGGTGCTGCCTACTCTCTGAGAGTGTGTGAGGGACCTGAGTGGTGCTGCCTACTCTCTGAGAGTGTGTGAGGGACCTGAGTGGTGCTGCCTACTCTCTGAGAGTGTGTGAGGGACCTGAGTGGTGCTGCCTACTCTCTGAGAGTGTGTGAGGGACCTGAGTGGTGCTGCCTACTCTCTGAGAGTGTGTGAGGGACCTGAGTGGTGCTGCCTACTCTCTGAGAGTGTGTGAGGGACCTGAGTGGTGCTGCCTACTCTCTGAGAGTGTGTGAGGGGGACCTGAGAGTGTGTGAGGGTGGTGCTGCCTACTCTCTGAGAGTGTGTGAGGGACCTGAGTGGTGCTGCCTACTCTCTGAGAGTGTGTGAGGGACCTGAGTGGTGCTGACCTGAGTGTGTGAGGGACCTGAGTGGTGCTGCCTACTCTCTGAGAGTGTGTGAGGGACCTGAGTGGTGCTGCCTACTCTCTGAGAGTGTGTGAGTGGGGACCTGAGGGTGGTGCTGCCTACTCTCTGAGAGTGTGTGAGGGACCTGAGTGGTGCTGCCTACTCTCTGAGAGTGTGTGAGGGACCTGAGTGGTGCTGCCTACTCTCTGAGAGTGTGAGGGACCTGAGTGGTGCTGCCTACTCTCTGAGAGTGTGTGAGGGACCTGAGTGGTGCTGCCTACTCTCTGAGAGTGTGTGAGGGACCTGAGTGGTGCTGCCTACTCTCTGAGAGTGTGTGAGGGACCTGAGTGGTGCTGCCTACTCTCTGAGAGTGTGTGAGGGACCTGCGTGGTGCTGCCTACTCTCTGAGAGTGTGTGAGGGACCTGAGTGGTGCTGCCTACTCTCTGAGTGTTTCTATATTTTTGACTGTTTTGTTTCTATCCTCTGTCTTTCGTGACCTATTTAGCTTAATTACTGTAAAATGGGTCTGTTTGTGGATCAATGATTTCTCTTCAGTTGTGTGTTTCTGGTAGTGACCACTAGATCGTTGCCCTCGGGCTGTGAACTATCGACTGACAGTGACAATCCCATCAGGACCATAGAGCTCTGTTTGTGTACTGCACCATTTCCCTTTGTGTACAACAACAATCTGTTCTGTATCAGTTTGTCATAGCTAGAGTCAGAGTCATAGTCAGAGCTAGAGTCATAAGCTAGAGTCTGAGTCATAGCTAGAGTCTGAATCATAGCTCGAGTCCGAGTCATAGCTAGAGTCAGAGTCATAGCTAGAGTCCGAGTCATAGCTAGAGTCCGAGTCATAGCTAGAGTCATTGTCACAGTCATAGCTAGAGTCAGAGTCATCGCTAGAGTCAGAGTCATCGCTAGAGTCATAGTCAGAGCTAGAGTCATAGCTAGAGTCCGAGTCATAGCTAGAGTCCGAGTCATAGCTAGAGTCCGAGTCATAGCTAGAGTCATTGTCAGAGTCTTAGCTAGAGTCATTGTCAGAGTCTTAGCTAGAGTCATAGTCAGAGTCATAGCTAGAGTCCGTGTCATAGCTAGAGTCATTGTCAGAGTCCTAGTCAGAGTCATAGTCAGAGCTAGAGTCAGAGTCATAGTCAGAGCTAGAGTCAGAGTCATAGTCAGAGCTAGAGTCATAGTCAGAGTCATAGCTAGAGTCATAGTCAGAGTCAGAGCTAGAGTCATAGTCAGAGTCATAGCTAGAGTCAGAGTCATAGCTAGAGTCATAGTCGGAGTCATAGCTAGAGTCATAGTCAGAGTCATAGCTAGAGTCAGAGTTATAGCTAGAGTCAGAGTCATAGCTAGAGTCATTGTCAGAGTCATAGCTAGAGTCATTGTCAGAGTCATAGCTAGAGTCAGAGTCATAGCTAGAGTCATTGTCAGAGTCATAGCTAGAGTCATAGTCAGAGGTAGAGTCCGAGTCATAGCTAGAGTCATTGTCAGAGTCCTAGTCAGAGTCATAGTCAGAGCT
This sequence comes from Oncorhynchus gorbuscha, assembly GCF_021184085.1. Classification (NCBI taxonomy): domain Eukaryota; kingdom Metazoa; phylum Chordata; class Actinopteri; order Salmoniformes; family Salmonidae; genus Oncorhynchus; species Oncorhynchus gorbuscha. The sequence goes on from NC_060179.1 coordinate 88,798,950, forward strand.
ATCGGAGGATGCATGGCTCTCGACCTCCGTCTCTCCCGAGCCCGTACGGGAGTTGTAGCGATGAGACAAGATAGTAACTACATCTACTCATTCCAGGGTTTTTATTTTTTTCATTTATTTTTTTCTTTATTTTTAAAATTATTTTCTACATTGTAGAATAATAGTGAAAACATCACAACTATGAAATATCACATAGTAACCAAAAAGTGTTAAACAAATCAAAATATATTTAATATTTTAGAGGAGTTTTTTAGTGGAGTTCCCACATATGCTGAGCACTTCTTGACTGCTTTTCCTTCACTCTGCTGTCCAACTCATCTCAATTGGGTTGAGGTCGGGTGATTGTGGAGGCCAGGTCATCTGATGCAGCACTCCACTACTCTCCCTGGTCAAATAGCCCTTACACAGCCAGGAGGTGTGTTGGGTCATTGTCCTGTTGAAAAACAAATGATAGTCAAATATTAGTCCCACTAAGCATAAACCAGATTGGATGGCGTTTAGCTGCAGAATGCTGTGGTAGCCATGCTGGTTATGTGTGCCTTGAATTCTAAATAAATCACTGACAGTGTCACCAGCAAAGCACAATCACACCTCCTCCTCCTCCATGCTTCACGGTGGGAACCACGCATGAGAAGATTATCCGTTCACCTAAAATATCAAATTTGGACTCATCAGACAAAAGGATAGATTTCCACCAGTCTAATGTCCCATTGCTCACGCACAATTTAATCTTCAGTCTCTGATGTATGGTAGTGGTGAGACAGATAGAGTGCCAGTAAATTAGATCTCCACTAAAGCAGCCCTGGTCCCTAGGGATCCAGCCGAGTGGCTAGAGATGAGATGACTGAGACCGAGAGATCTCCACCTAAAACAGCCCTGGTCCCTAGGGATCCAGCCGAGTGGCTAGAGATGAGATGACTGAGACCGAGAGATCTCCACCTAAAACAGCCCTGGTCCCTAGGGATCCAGCCGAGTGGCTAGAGATGAGATGACTGAGACCGAGAGATCTCCACCTAAAACAGCCCTGGTCCCTAGGGATCCAGCCGAGTGGCTAGAGATGAGATGACTGAGACCGAGAGATCTCCACCTAAAACAGCCCTGGTCCCTAGGGATCCAGCCGAGTGGCTAGAGATGAGATGACTGAGACCGAGAGATCTCCACCTAAAACAGCCCTGAGGGATCCAGCCGAGTGGCTAGAGATGAGATGACTGAGACCGAGAGATCTCCACCTAAAACAGCCCTGGTCCCTAGGGATCCAGCCGAGTGGCTAGAGATGAGATGACTGAGACCGAGAGATCTCCACCTAAAACAGCCCTGGTCCCTAGGGATCCAGCCGAGTGGCTAGAGATGAGATGACTGAGACAGGGTTGGGCTCCTTTGGAATCGCTGATCAACAAGAAAGGAAACAGACATCACATGTGGTGATGCTACATTTATGTCCATAACCTAGCAGCCACACCTGGTGGAAGTGATGTCATTTGAGGCTGTTGGCAAATGTTTGATGCATTTTAAAAAATTGATAGAAAAGGTTATTGGAGGACGAGAGTCGTAATTGTCATTTGTGTGATTGATATAGACAGAGTTCACATGAGCATTATAGAGAGTTAGGGAGAGAGAGAAACAGAGGAGGTGGGGTGGGAGGGAGGATAGAGGAGGTGGGGAAGGGGAGGTGGTGAGGAGGGGAAGTAGGGAGGAGGTGGGGGAGGGAGGGAGAGAAAGAGAGAGGAGGGAGGGAGGAGAGAGAGAGAGAGAGAGAGAGAGAGAGAGAGAGAGAGAGAGAGAGAGAGAGAGAGAGAGAGAGAGAGAGAGAGAGAGAGAGAGACAGAGAGACAGAGAGACAGAGAGAGAGAGAGAGAGAGAGAGGTTATAATAGCTCTACTTTCTCAGGCTCCATTCTTTACCTCTGGTTAGCCACACTGGAGCTGAGCTGGAAGCTTCCATTGTGTGAAAAGGAGGGACACACACACAATGACATGATATGTCCTTATTCTGACAGGAGAAAGAAAGAGAGGAGAGAGAGCGAGAGAGGGGGGGCACAAGGGAGGGAAAGAGAGAGAGAGAGAGAGAGAGAGAGAGAGAGAGAGAGAGAGAGAGAGAGAGAGAGAGAGAGAGAGAGAGAGAGAGAGAGAGAGAGAGAGAGAGAGAGAGAGAGAGAGAGAGAGAGAGAGAGAGAGAGGAGAGGCACAAGGAGAGGGAGGGGGCACAAGGGAGAGAGAGAGAGAGAGAGAGAGAGAGAGAGAGAGAGAGAGAGAGAGAGAGAGAGAGAGAGAGAGGGGGGGGCACAAGGGAGGGAAAGAGAGAGAGAGAGCTCTTGTCACTGCTGCCCTGCACCGTAGGAGCAGAAGACGGTAAAAAGCTGCTTGAGATTTTAAAGGCTTCTGGTCTCTCAGAGGAAGCTGAGGAGAGAGAGGAGAGGAGGAGAGGGGGAGGAGGCAGAGAGCAGCAGCTACACAGCAAACAGGCGTGTCAGAGAGACATAGAGAGAGAATATAATTGTATCCCTCTCATCCGGTTTTTGTTTCTTTTCCGTCCGGTGGAAGATTCATTCTCTTGGCTTTCTGCTACATCACTCTACGCTTTTGGCTCCTGGGGTTGTTACCTCATGGACAGACAGAGACAGTCTGTGATGTAGACAGATACATCTACGGAGAATGACGGAGAGGCTAGAGGAGAGACTGTGAAAAAAGGACCCGTAACAACAGAGAGAGAGAGAGAGAGAGAAGCAACGAGACTCGGAGAGAAGAAAACAAGGATCCATTCCAGGAGGAGAGAGAAGAAGGAAGGATAAACTAAACAGAGAAAGAGAGAGAAGGATAAAACATATGCTGTGGACGGAGTGAGAGACGGAATCAGTCCTAAATCTTTTCTCTGGATGTAAGTGTGCTCTCCTCTCCTCCCGGCAGTGGGAGAGGAGGCAGAGAGGAGCTCAGACCAGGAGGAGGTGGGGGAGGGGTAGATGAAGAGGGGGCTGGGGCGCAGCAGGAGGACAGTGGGGTTGAGGGAGATCTAGCAGAGGAGGAGAATGGGAGCTGAGCAGTCCCTGGAAGATGGACAGGCTCCCTGTCTAACCAAGGAGCACACAGAGACCATGTGAGTTCTGATTCCTGAGTTCTAGGTTCTGAGTTCCCGAGTTTTGAGTTCTAGGGATTGCTTTTCTGAGTTGGGGGTATGGTTGGACTGGGCTGTGTGCTCTGGGGTTTTGTCTGGACGGATGGGGCCATTTCTCTTGTTGTTTTGGTTCTGTGGATGTCCATGCATACGAGGTAACAAACTGAGTTCTGATGCCTGGTCCGGTCCACCTGGGCTGTGACTGTTGTTGTAGGGATCTCCTCCATGCATACGAGGTTACAAACTGAGTTCTGATGCCTGGTCCGGTCCACCTGGGCTGTGACTGTTGTTGTTGGGATCTCCTCCATGCATACGAGGTTACAAACTGAGTTCTGATGCCTGGTCCGGTCCACCTGGGCTGTGACTGTTGTTGTAGGGATCTCCTCCATGCATACGAGGTTACAAACTGAGTTCTGATGCCTGGTCCGGTCCACCTGGGCTGTGACTTGTTGTTGTAGGGATCTCCTCCATGCATACGAGGAGTAATGAGGGTTGCCAGGACGGTGGATAGTCCCCAGGGCTGTGACTCGTTGTTGGGAGCCATGCAGTAGGGTTACAGGATGGTGGATGATAGCCCAGCGCCGCCGTCGCCGGGGAGCGGGAGTGGACTTGCAGAATTGCAGCAAACTTCTATATAACGGCAACATTTTCTCTCCACCCTGTGACAAAAATGAGCAGACTTCCAGGAAATTAACTTTAAAACATGAATACATGTTTTGCTTGCAAGGTGGGTGGTGGATATGAAGGTGGGAACCATGGTGCCATACACAATGTGACATGTCCTCTTCAGCATAGACTGGGCCGCTAAAGAGATGCTAATTACCTCGGCAAATTACTGCCGAACCACTGAGCTAGACCTATATCACTTTGGCCTAATGTCAAAACAGTAAAACTTATTGGCCTTTTCACATATGTTCAGTTATTGCTTGGTAAGGGAGAGAGTTCCTGTTGAACACCTTAATCAAAAGGAGTTGGGTTGCTATGGATTATGGTTACTATGGATTCTGGGTACTATGTATTGTGGTTACTATAGATCCTGTTTACAGAGGATTATGGTTTCTATGGATCATATGGATTATGGTTACTATGGATAATGGTTACTATGGATAATGGTTACTATGTATCATGGTTACTATTGAGCATGGTTACTATGGATCATGGTTACTATGGATCCTATGGATCATGGTTACTATTGATCATGGTTACTATGTATCATGGTTACTATTGAGCATGGTTACTATGGATCATGGTTACTATTGAGCATGGTTACTATGGATCATGGTTACTATGGATCCTATGGATCATGGTTACTATTGATCATGGTTACTATGTATCATGGTTACTATTGAGCATGGTTACTATGTATCATGGTTACTATTGAGCATGGTTACTATGGATAATGGTTACTATGGATCCTTTGGATCATGGTTACTATTGATCATGGTTACTATGTATCATGGTTACTATGGATCATGGTTACTATGGATCATGGTTACTATTGAGCATGGTTACTATGGATCATGGTTACTATGTATCATGGTTACTATTGAGCATGGTTACTATGGATCATGGTTACTATGGATCCTATGGATCATGGTTACTATTGATCATGGTTACTATGTATCATGGTTACTATGGATCATGGTTACTATGGATCCTATGGATCATGGTTACTATGGATCATGGTTACTATGGATCCTATGGATCATGGTTACTATTGATCATGGTTACTATGTATCATGGTTACTATGGATCCTATGGATCATGGTTACTATTGATCATGGTTACTATGTATCATGGTTACTATGGATAATGGTTACTATGGATCATGGTTACTATGTATCATGGTTACTATGGATCATGGTTACTATGGATCCTATGGATCATGGTTACTATGGATCATGGTTACTATGGATCCTATGGATCATGGTTACTATTGATCATGGTTACTATGTATCATGGTTACTATGGATCCTATGGATCATGGTTACTATTGATCATGGTTACTATGTATCATGGTTACTATGGATAATGGTTACTATGGATCATGGTTACTATGTATCATGGTTACTATTGAGCATGGTTACTATGGATCATGGTTACTATGGATCCTATGGATCATGGTTACTATTGATCATGGTTACTATGTATCATGGTTACTATTGAGCATGGTTACTATGGATCATGGTTACTATTGAGCATGGTTACTATGGATCATGGTTACTATGGATCCTATGGATCATGGTTACTATTGATCATGGTTACTATGTATCATGGTTACTATTGAGCATGGTTACTATGTATCATGGTTACTATTGAGCATGGTTACTATGGATAATGGTTACTATGGATCCTTTGGATCATGGTTACTATTGATCATGGTTACTATGTATCATGGTTACTATGGATCATGGTTACTATGGATCATGGTTACTATTGAGCATGGTTACTATGGATCATGGTTACTATGTATCATGGTTACTATTGAGCATGGTTACTATGGATCATGGTTACTATGGATCCTATGGATCATGGTTACTATTGATCATGGTTACTATGTATCATGGTTACTATGGATCATGGTTACTATGGATCCTATGGATCATGGTTACTATGGATCATGGTTACTATGGATCCTATGGATCATGGTTACTATTGATCATGGTTACTATGTATCATGGTTACTATGGATCATGGTTACTATGGATCCTATGGATCATGGTTACTATGGATCCTATCGATTATGTTATTAAGGGTAATGGTTGGTATGGATCCTATGTAGTATGGTTACTATGGATCCTATGTAGTATGGTTACTATGGATCCTATGTAGTATGGTTACTATGGATCCTATGTAGTATGGGTACTATGGATCCTATGTAGTATGGTTACTATGGATCCTATAGATTATGGTTACTATGGATCCTATAGATTATGGTTACTATGGATCATGGTTACTATGGATCCTATAGATTATGGTTACTATGGATCATGGTTACTATGGATCCTATGGATTATGGTTACTATGGATCCTATGTAGTATGGTTACTACGGATCCTATGTAGTATGGTTACTATGGATCATGGTTACTATGGATCCTATAGATTATGGTTACTATGGATAATGGTTACTATGGATCCTATGGATAATGGTTACTATGGATCCTATGGATCCTTAATGGATAATGGTTACTATGGATCCTATGGATTATGGTTACTATGGATAATGGTTACTATGGATCCTATGGATAATGGTTACTATGGATCCTATGTAGTATGGTTACTATGGATAATGGTTACTATGGATCCTATGGATAATGGTTACTATGGATCCTATGGATTATGGTTACTATGGATCCTATGTAGTATGGTTACTATGGATCCTATGTAGTATGGTTACTATGGATCCTATGTAGTATGGGTACTATGGATCCTATGTAGTATGGTTACTATGGATCCTATGTAGTATGGTTACTATGGATCCTATGTAGTATGGTTACTATGGATCCTATGTAGTATGTGGTTACTACGGATCCTATTTAGTATGGTTACTATGGATCCGATAGATTAGGGTTACTATGGATCCTATGTAGGATGGTTACTATGGATAATGGTTACTATGGATCCTATGTAGGATGGTTACTATGGATCATGGTTACTATGGATCCTATGGATTATGGTTACTATGGATCCTATGTAGTATGGTTACTATGGATCCTATGTAGTATGGTTACTATGGATCCTATAGATTATGGTTACTATGGATCCTATAGATTATGGTTACTATGGATCATGGTTACTATGGATCCTATAGATTATGGTTACTATGGATCATGGTTACTATGGATCCTATGGATTATGGTTACTATGGATCCTATGTAGTATGGTTACTACGGATCCTATGTAGTATGGTTACTATGGATCATGGTTACTATGGATCCTATAGATTATGGTTACTATGGATAATGGTTACTATGGATCCTATGGATAATGGTTACTATGGATCCTATGGATAATGGTTACTATGGATCCTATGGATTATGGTTACTATGGATAATGGTTACTATGGATCCTATGGATAATGGTTACTATGGATCCTATGTAGTATGGTTACTATGGATAATGGTTACTATGGATCCTATGGATAATGGTTACTATGGATCCTATGGATTATGGTTACTATGGATCCTATGTAGTATGGTTACTATGGATCCTATGTAGTATGGTTACTATGGATCCTATGTAGTATGGGTACTATGGATCCTATGTAGTATGGTTACTATGGATCCTATGGAGTATGGTTACTATGGATCCTATGTAGTATGGTTACTATGGATCCTATGTAGTATGTGGTTACTACGGATCCTATTTAGTATGGTTACTATGGATCCTATAGATTAGGGTTACTATGGATCCTATGTAGGATGGTTACTATGGATAATGGTTACTATGGATCCTATGTAGGATGGTTACTATGGATCATGGTTACTATGGATCCTATGGATTATGGTTACTATGGATCCTATGTAGTATGGTTACTATGGATCATGGTTACTATGGATCCTATGTAGGATGGTTACTATGGATCATGGTTACTATGGATCATGGTTACTATGGATCATGGTTACTATGGATCATGGTTACTATGGATCATGGTTACTATGGATCCTATGTAGTATGGTTACTATGGATCATGGTTACTATGGATCCTATGTAGGATGGTTACTATGGATCCTATGTAGGATGGTTACTATGGATCATGGTTACTATGGATCCTATGGATTATGGTTACTATGGATCCTATGTAGTATGGTTACTATGGATCCTATATAGGATGGTTACTATGGATAATGGTTACTATGGATCCTATGTAGTATGGTTACTATGGATCATGGTTACTATGGATCCTATGGATTATGGTTACTATGGATCCTATATAGGAAGGTTACTATGGATAATGGTTACTATGGATCCTATGTAGTATGGTTACTATGGATAATGGTTACTATGGATCCTATGGATTATGGTTACTATGGATAATGGTTACTATGGATCCCATAGATAATGGTTACTATGGATCCTATTTAGTATGGTTACTATGGATCCTATGGATTATGGTTTCTATGGATCCTATGTAGTATGGTTACTATGGATCCTATGTAGTATGGTTACTATGGATAATGGTTACTATGGATCCTATGTAGTATGGTTACTATGGATAATGGTTACTATGGATACTATGTAGTATGGTTACTATGGATAATGGTTACTATGGATCCCATAGATAATGGTTACTACGGATCCTATTTAGTATGGTTACTATGGATCCTATGGATTATGGTTACTATGGATCCTATGTAGTATGGTTACTATGGATCCTATGGATTATGGTTACTATGGATCCTATGTAGTATGGTTACTATGGATCCTATGTAGTATGGTTACTATGGATAATGGTTACTATGGATCCTATGGATTATGGTTACCATGGATAATGGTTACTATGGATCCCATAGATAATGGTTACTATGGATCCTATGTAGTATGGTTACTATGGATAATGTTTACTATGGATGCTATGGATTATGGTTACTATGGATAATGGTTACTATGGATCCTATAGATTATGGTTACTATGGATCCTATGTAGGATGGTTACAATGGATAATGGTTACTATGGATCCTATCTAGGATGGTTACAATGGATAATGGTTACTATGGATCCTATAGATTATGGTTACTATGGATCCTATGTAGGATGGTTACTATGGATAATGGTTACTATGGATCCTATAGATTATGGTTACTATGGATCCTATGTAGGATGGTTACTATGGATAATGGTTACTATGGATCCTATAGATTATGGTTACTATTGATCCTATGGATTATGGTTACTATGGATCCTATGTAGGATGGTTACTATGGATCCTATGTAGGATGGTTACTATGGATAATGGTTACTATGCATAATGGTTACTATGGATCCTATGTAGTATGGTTACTATGCATACTGGTTACTATGGATCCTATGGATTATGGTTACTATGGATAATGGTTACTATGGATCCTATAGATTATGGTTACTATGGATCCTACGTAGGATGGTTACTATGGATAATGGTTACTATGGATCCTATGGATAATTGTTACTATGGATCCCATAGATTATGGTTACTATGGATAATGGTTACTATGGATCCCATAGATTATGGTTACTATGGATCCTATGTAGTATGGTTACTATGGATCCCATAGATTATGGTTACTATGGATCCTATGTAGTATGGTTACTATGGATACTGGTTACTATGGATCCTATGGATTATGGTTACTATGGATAATGGTTACTATGGATCCTATAGATTATGGTTACTATGGATCCTATGTAGGATGGTTACTATGGATAATGGTTACTATGGATCCTATATAGGATGGTTACTATGGATAATGGTTACTATGGATCCTATGTAGTATGGTTACTATGGATCCTATATAGGATGGTCACTATGGATAATGGTTACTATGGATCCTATATAGGATGGTTACTATGGATAATGGTTATTATGGATCCTATGTAGGATGGTTACTATGGATAATGGTTACTATGGATCCTATATAGTATGGTTACTATGGATAATGGTTACTATGGATCCTGTGTAGTATGGTTACTATGGATCCTATGTAGTATGGTTACTATGGATCCTATATAGGATGGTTACTATGGATAATGGTTACTATGGATCCTATATAGGATGGTTACTATGGATAATGGTTACTATGGATCCTATGTAGTATGGTTACTATGGATCCTATATAGGATGGTTACTATGGATAATGGTTATTATGGATCCTATGGATTATGCCTGTTTGCCTGTATGGATCATTCTATAGGCAGTGCTTCAGATCCTAGGGGAATTCCCAGCAATCACTTAATTCCACATTTGTAGTATGGTGTGATGCCCAAATCCCTGGTTGTAGTGAGCCTAATCCTGCTGGAGGAGACCGTGATTACAATGTCACTATCTTTCACTGGCACTGCACTGGAGCTACAAACTGTTCATATCCCATAACTCTTCAATTACTCCTGAAGGACAATATTATGATGAATTTGGAAGGTAGTTCGACATTTATGTAGCTTGTAGACATACTGACATAGAGGTCATACTGACATAGAGGCCATAGTGACATAGAGGCCATAGTGACATAGAGGTCATACCGACATAGAGGTCATACCGACATAGAGGCCATAGTGACATAGAGGCCATACCGACATAGAGGTCATACTGACATAGAGGTCCTACCGACATAGAGGTCATACTGACATAGAGGTCATACTGCCATAGAGGTCATACTGCCATAGAGGTCATACTGACATAGAGGCCATACCGACATAGAGGCCATACCGACATAGAGACCATACTGACATAGAGGACATACTGACATAGAGGCCATACTGACATAGAGGTCCTAATGACATAGAGGTCATAATGACATAGAGGCCATAGTGACATAGAGGCCATAGTGACATAGAGGCCATAGTGACATAGAGGCCGTAGCCTCTTTCTTCATGTAGACTAGCACAGATACCCAACTCGCTGTCACTGAAAAACAGTTCAGCTTTCATTTCCTATGGAAATCTAGAAGATGTATTTTTTTCTGGGAAAAAGACCATCACAGAGGACTCCTCCTTGTCCTCCATCTCTGCTGTGACCTCTGCCCCCAGGGGAAGTCCAGATTATTGACCAGGTTTTTGTTTTTTTACCCTGCCATCAACTGATGCCTGTAATGACAGCAGGTGGAATAATTAACAGGGGCTCATATTATCCTGCTGTTGTCTGATCCATGTGTTCCTGTGAGTGTGTGTGGTGTGTTTCAGGGTGGTGTGTCTGGACCCTTGTCTGTCTGGCTGGTTGTTATGGATCCATATTCCTGATTATTTAGTCTGTCTCCATGCTCACAGTGTGTGTGTGTGTGGTGTGTTTCAGGGTGGTGTGTCTGGACCCTTGTCTGTCTGGCTGGTTGTTATGGATCCATATTCCTGATTATTTAGTCTGTCTCCATGCTCACAGTGTGTGTGTGCGTGTGTGCGTGTGTGTGTGTGCGTGTGTGTGCGTGCGTGCGCGTGCGTGCGTGTTTGTGCGTGTGTGTGCGTGTGTGCGTGTGTGTGTGTGCGTGTGTGTGTGTGCGTGCGCGTGCACGTGCGTGTGCGCGTGTAGACTGGATGTAGTGTCTGTGGTTCTGTAGACTGGCTGTAGTGTCTGTGTTATGTAGACTGGCTGTAGTGTCTATTGTTCTGTAGACTGGCTGTAGTGTCTGTGTTCTGTAGACTGGCTGTAGTGTCTATTGTTCTGTAGACTGGCTGTAGTGTCTATTGTTCTGATGACTGGCTGTAGTGTCTATTGTTCTGATGACTGGCTGTAGTGTCTGTGTTCTGTAGACTGGCTGTAGTGTCTATTGTTCTGTAGACTGGCTGTAGTGTCTGTGTTATGTAGACTGGCTGTAGTGTCTATTGTTCTGTAGACTGGCTGTAGTGTCTATTGTTCTGTAGACTGGCTGTAGTGTCTATTGTTCTGTAGACTGGCTGTAGTGTCTATTGTTCTGTAGACTGGCTGTAGTGTCTATTGTTCTGTAGACTGGCTGTAGTGTCTGTGTTCTGATGACTGGCCTACCAGGTATCCCCCTTTCCCTTTCTGTTGCTAGTTGAATCCCTCCGGTTGTTTCTAGACCCAAGCGCCCTATTTTTTACATGTTGTACAGCCCAACTTTGAATTCCTCATGTAAGGTGACTACATACAGGCCAGTAACATATTAACAATGTACAGGGATACTGGAGTGATGGAGGTAGATATGTATAGGGGGAAGGGGACAGGGATACTGAAGTGATGGAGGTAGATATGTATAGGGGGAAGGGGACAGGGATACTGAAGTGATGGAGGTAGATATGTATAGGGGGAAGGAGACAGGGATACTGGAGTGATGGAGGTAGATATGTATAGGGGGAAGGGGACAGGGATACTGGAGTGATAGAGGTAGATATGTATAGGGGGAAGGGGATACTGGAGTGATGGAGGTAGATATGTATAGGGGGAAGGAGACAGGGATACTGGAGTGATGGAGGTAGATATGTATAGGGGGAAGGGATACTGGAGTGATGGAGGTAGATATGTATAGGGGAAGGGGATACTGGAGTGATGGAGGTAGATATGTAGAGGGGGAAGGAGACAGGGATACTGGAGTGATGGAGGTAGATATGTATAGGGGGAAGGAGACAGGGATACTGGAGGGATGGAGATAGATATGTATAGGGGGAAGGAGACAGGGATACTGGAGGGATGGAGATAGATATGTACAGGGGTAAGGTGACAGGGATACTGGAGTGATGGAGGTAGATATGTATAGGGGGAAGGAGACAGGGATACTGGAGTGATGGAGGTAGATATGTATAGGGGGAAGGAGACAGGGATACTGGAGTGATGGAGGTAGATATGTATAGGGGGAAGGAGACAGGGATACTGGAGTGATGGAGGTAGATATGTATAGGGGGAAGGAGACAGGGATACTGGAGTGATGGAGGTAGATATGTAGAGGGGGAAGGAGACAGGGATACTGGAGTGATGGAGGTAGATATGTATAGGGGGAAGGAGACAGGGATACTGGAGTGATGGAGGTAGATATGTAGAGGGGGAAGGGGATACTGGAGTGATGGAGGTAGATATGTATAGGGGGAAGGTGACTATACTGTATACAGTATAAATGTGTGTGCATGCTAAGTGTGTTTAAGCAAATTAAGTGTGCGTGTGTATGCGTGTGTGTGCGTGCGTGTGTGCGTGTGTGTGCCTGTGTGTGTGCGTGTGCACGATATTAGTATATCAATCTAAATATGGCGTGTAAGGATGAATATAAATGCTATTATTCTCTGTTGTTTCCAGTTTTCTTCGGGTGGTCAGGTGGTCAGGTGGTCAGGTGGTCAGGTGGTCAGGTGGTCAGGTGGTCAGGTGGTCAGGTGGTCAGGAAATGTGTCTTGGGCTATAAGGCTAGAATCGTGATTCTACGCCCGATTAAAACAGCTAAATCAACGTATTTCTTGAATTGTGTATCGGAGACTGGTTGTAATCAAGCCAAATTCTAGAAAGTGGTCAAACCTTTAAAAATAAAACTCCACCCCTTCGTTACCCCAGCAGGCTCTGACAGCCTCTGGGCCCATTCGAGACACGTTTGACGTTTGTGATGCTTTTAACTAATAACCATTTTGCTTAAACTGGCCATCTGGAAAAGCCATCTCCTTCCCACTAGGTCCTTTAGTCACCTCAGAACAGATTGTAGAGGACGATGCACTAACAGACTAACAGACTAACAGACTAACAGACTAACAGACTAACAGACTAACAGACTAACAGACTAACAGACTTTGTTTTTCAGGATAACCCTTAGATGTCTATGATGTACTAAAGTTATTTGCTCAAGATTAATGTAAAACCATAGGAGCTGATTCACTTGATTCACTTCTAACTGTAGAATTAAACTATAGGAGCTGATTCACTTGATTCACTTCTAACTGTAGAATTAAACTATAGGAGCTGATTCACTTGATTCACTTCTAACTGTAGAATTAAACTATAGGAGCTGATTCACTTGATTCACTTCTAACTGTAGAATTAAACTATAGGAGCTGATTCACTTGATTCACTTCTAACTGTAGAATTAAACTATAGGAGCTGATTCACTTGATTCTGTCTAGTGGCAACATTAAACCATAGGAGCTGATTCACTTGATTCTGTCTGGTGGCAATATTAAACTATAGGAGCTGATTCACTTGATTCTGTCTGGTGGCAATATTAAACTATAGGAGCTGATTCACTTGATTCACTTCTAACTGTAGAATTAAACTATAGGAGCTGATTCACTTGATTCACTTCTAACTGTAGAATAAAACCATAGGAGCTGATTCACTTGATTGACTTCTAACTGTAGAATTAAACTATAGGAGCTGATTCACTTGATTCTGTCTAGTGGCAATATTAAACTAAAGGAGCTGATTCACTTGATTCACTTCTAAATGCAGTTTAAAACCATAGGAGCTAATTCACTTGATTCACTTCTAACTGCAGTATAAAACCTTAGGAGCTGATTCATTTAATTCCTTCTAACTGCAGTATAAAACCATAGGAGTTGATTCACTTGATTCACTTAAAACTGCAGTTTAAAACCATAGGAGCTGATTCACTTGATTCATTCTAACTGCACTATAATCCATAGGAGTTGATTAACTTGATTCCTTCTAACTGCAGTACATATTGATGTTAAATCCATAGGGGCTGATTCACTTGGCCCCTTCCAACTGCAGTCCTCTGCTCCACTTACTTACTGTAAACCCACTGAGCTATATTTTTTACTTGTCAATTGTTTCTGATGTCATCGCTAAGATCTGGGAAGCGGATGGCCTCCCCTGGTATTCTCATAGACCTGGACATAACACTGTTTCAGCTGGTTATAGACCTGGTTATAGACCTGGTTATAGACCTGGACATAACACTGTTTCAGCTGGTTATAGACCTGGTTATAGACCTGGACATAACACTGTTTCAGCTGGTTATAGACCTGGTTATAGACCTGGACATAACACTGTTTCAGCTGGTTATAGACCTGGACATAACACTGTTTCAGCTGGTTATAGACCTGGACATAACACTGTTTCAGCTGGTTATAGACCTGGACATAACACTGTTTCAGCTGGTTATAGACCTGGACATAACACTGTTTCAGCTGGTTATAGACCTGGTTATAGACCTGGACATAACACTGTTTCAGCTGGTTATAGACCTGGACATAACACTGTTTCAGCTGGTTATAGACCTGGTTATAGACCTGGACATAACACTGTTTCAGCTGGTTATAGACCTGGTTATAGACCAGGACATAACACTGTTTCAGTTGGTTATAGACCTGGACATAACACTGTTTCAGCTGGTTATAGACCTGGTTATAGACCTGGACCTAACACTGTTTCAGCTGGTTATAGACCTGGACATAACACTGTTTCAGCTGGTTATAGACCTGGACATAACACTGTTTCAGTTGGTTATAGACCTGGACATAACACTGTTTCAGCTGGTTATAGACCTGGACATAACACTGTTTCAGCTGGTTGTAGACCTGGTTATAGACCTGGACATAACACTGTTTCAGCTGGTTATAGACCTGGTTATAGACCAGGACATAACACTGTTTCAGTTGGTTATAGACCTGGACATAACACTGTTTCAGCTGGTTATAGACCTGGACATAACACTGTTTCAGCTGGTTATAGACCTGGTTATAGACCTGGACATAACACTGTTTCAGTTGGTTATAGACCTGGACATAACACTGTTTCAGCTGGTTGTAGACCTGGACATAACACTGTTTCAGCTGGTTATAGACCTGGTTATAGACCTGGACATAACACTGTTTCAGCTGGTTATAGACCTGGACATAACACTGTTTCAGCTGGTTATAGACCTGGACATAACACTGTTTCAGCTGGTTATAGACCTGGTTATAGACCTGGACATAACACTGTTTCAGCTGGTTATAGACCTGGACATAACACTGTTTCAGCTGGTTATAGACCTGGACATAACACTGTTTCAATTGGTTATAGACCTGGACATAACACTGTTTCAGCTGGTTATAGACCTGGTTATAGACCTGGACATAACACTGTTTCAGCTGGTTATAGACCTGGTTATAGACCTGGACATAACACTGTTTCAGCTGGTTATAGACCTGGACATAACACTGTTTCAGCTGGTTATAGACCTGGTTATAGACCAGGACATAACACTGTTTCAGTTGGTTATAGACCTGGACATAACACTGTTTCAGCTGGTTATAGACCTGGACATAACACTGTTTCAGCTGGTTATAGACCTTGACATAACACTGTTTCAGCTGGTTATAGACCTGGTTATAGACCTGGACATAACACTGTTTCAGCTGGTTATAGACCTGGTTATAGACCTGGACATAACACTGTTTCAGCTGGTTATAGACCTGGTTATAGACCTGGACATAACACTGTTTCAGCTGGTTATAGACCTGGACATAACACTGTTTCAGCTGGTTATAGACCTGGTTATAGACCTGGACATAACACTGTTTCAGCTGGTTATAGACCTGGTTATAGACCTGGACATAACACTGTTTCAGCTGGTTATAGACCTGGTTATAGACCTGGACATAACACTGTTTCAGCTGGTTATAGACCTGGTTATAGACCTGGACATAACACTGTTTCAGCTGGTTATAGACCTGGTTATAGACCTGGACATAACACTGTTTCAGCTGGTTATAGACCTGGACATAACACTGTTTCAGCTGGTTATAGACCTGGACATAACACTGTTTCAGCTGGTTGTAGACCTGGACATAACACTGTTTCAGCTGGTTGTAGACCTGGACATAGTACTGTTTCAGCTGGTTGTAGACCTGGACATAGTACTGTTTCAGCTGGTTATAGACCTGGACATAGTACTGTTTCAGCTGGTTGTAGACCTGGACATAGTACTGTTTCAGCTGGTTGTAGACCTGGACATAGTACTGTTTCAGCTGGTTGTAGACCTGGACATAGTACTGTTTCAGCTGGTTATAGACCTGGACATAGTACTGTTTCAGCTGGTTGTAGACCTGGACATAGTACTGTTTCAGCTGGTTGTAGACCTGGACATAGTACTGTTTCAGCTGGTTGTAGACCTGGACATAGTACTGTTTCAGCTGGTTATAGACCTGGACATAGTACTGTTTCAGCTGGTTGTAGACCTGCCTCATTTATACTCCGTTCCAAGATCTTCGACTCTTTGGACCATCACATTCTCATTCAATAGTCTGCTGAAGTCGGCCTGATTTGAAAATGATCTGTGAGACAGGACTCAATGTGTCGTATCTCTGACTGTGTTCATTTTAGTCTGCTGGATATTATGAAAGGTATTCTGCAGGGTTCTTTACTGTTTATAGAAATAATATTTAAGAAAAATCTGTATGAAGACGACACTGTTATATTGATCCAACTGTTGACTAGGCTGCTGGCGCTTCAACCTGACCTTGTTACTGTACAGAAAGCCCTGGTTGGTTTAAAACATGTTCTCATGGACTATATACATGCAGAAAGCCCTGGTTGGTTTAAAACATGTTATCATGGACTATATACATGTAGAAAGCCCTGATTGGTTTAAAACATGTTCTCATGGGACTACATACATGTTGTTCTCTCGTTCTCTACAGAATGTTCCAGATGAACTACATATTTATTCACTGGATGGTTCTCCCACCGATCAGGTTCCCGTCTACAAATATCTGGGGATCTGGATTGACAAAAAACATACGGATCAGCTAGTTCAAAATATATATATATATATATTTATTTAAATAGATCTTTCCTCTCCCTAAATAGCAGGAAGTAGATTGTTCCTGCCAGTTCTTGATTATGGTGAGACCATTTTACCAGATTGCAGCAGCCACGCTTTGTATGCCGTCTAACAAAGCACCATTCGTTTCATCACAGGTGACCGTTTTTAATACTCATCACTGCTGTCTGTATCAACAGCTGAACCTCACTAAAGTCCCGTAGATCAATGCATTACTCCCTTTCTGTTTACAAAGCCCTGCTACACAAACAACTTACCAAACATCATTGATAACGTATGAAATAATGACATACCAAACCTGTTCACAGGGTTAACTCTTGAGGTCCCAAAGGGTCTCCCCGGAATTAACATTAGTTCCGTTTGGATTCCCTGGTTCCGTTTGGATTCCCTGGTTCCGTTTGGATTCCCTGGTTCCGTTTGGACTCCCTGGTTCTGTTTGGATTCCCTGGTTCTGTTTGGATTCCCTGGTTCCGTTTGGATTCCCTGGTTCTGTTTGGATTCCCTGGTTCACTTACATTAACATTCGTTTCGTTTGGATTCCCTGGTGCCACTAGAAAAGCCCTAACGATGTATGAGTTCACTGAGCTGTGCAGTTGTTTTGATTGATTGATGTAGTAACTAGTTTCTGATGCTGTGATGTTCTGAGTATCCTACTGTTATTGGACCTGATTGATGTAGTAACTAGTTTCTGATGCTGTGATGTTCTGGGGTATCGTACTGTTATTGGGTCTGATTGATTTTTACATCTTCTACTTTGTGGACTCATCGTTCCAGTGAAAATGAGACCCTGGTGGTGTCATGTCTCCTCCCCTTCACACCACAGTCTTTTATGAGGTCTACAGTGATACTGAGTCTCTCTCTTTCTCTGTCCTATAGGAGCTCAGACTCTGACGGAGCGTTCGAGACGCCAGAGTCAACCACCCCTGTCAAGTCCCCCACGGAGACAGACCCTCATACCCAGCTGCTGACCTCGGAAGACACCGGTGAGAGAGACTCGTGCACATTCACAGAGAGGGAGGGAGAGAGAGAGAGAGAGAGAGAGAGAGAGAGAGGTGTGTGTGAGAGAGAGAGAGAGAGAGAGAGAGAGAGAGAGAGAGAGAGAGAGAGAGAGAGAGAGAGAGAGGCACACACGCACAGAGGAAGACACACACACAGAGAGAGACACACACACACACACACACACACACACACACACACACACACACACACACACACACACACACACACACACACACACACACACACACACACACACACACACACACACACACACACACACACACACACACACACACACACACACACACACACACACACACAGAGAGAGAGAGACACACACACATAGAGAGAGAGAGACACACACACATAGAGAGAGAGAGACACACACACAGAGAGTGTGAGACACACACACACACAGAGAGAGAGACACACACACACAGAGAGAGAGAGAGAGACACACACACACAGAGAGAGACACACACACACACAGAGAGAGACACACAGAGAGAGAGACACACACACAGAGAGAGAGACACACACACACAGAGAGACACACAGAGAGACACACAGAGAGACACACAGAGAGAGACAGAGATTTAGAATGCCCTCTACTGGTGACTACTGGTACTTCAAACAAAGAGGTTTTCTCTGTTCAGTCATTCAGACCAGCATCACAGAGCTGCTAACGGATATAAGCAGGTCTTATCTATGCAGGAAAGCTTCAGCCATTCATCACAATGTTCGTTTGTGTTTTACTGATTGGCTGGGAGGTTGTGATGAAATATTCAGAGCTCATTCAACAATTTAATTAGTCTAAAACCAGACACAGCCTTCGCCATCATCTCTCTCTTTCTCTCTCTCCGTCTCTCTCTATCTCCCTCTCTCAATTCAATTAAATTTAAGGGCTTTATTGGCATGGGTAAAATCTGTTTACATTGCCAAAGCAAGTGAAATATATAATAAACAAATGTACAAATGTACATTACACATACAAACATTTCAAAAGAATAAAGACATTTCAAATGTCATATTATGTATATATACATCTTCACCTACTGTATATATACATCTTCACCTACTGTATATATACATCTTCACCTACTGTATATATACATCTTCACCTACTGTATATATACATCTTCACCTACTGTATATATACATCTTCACCTACTGTATATATACATCTTCACCTACTGTATATATACATCTTCACCTACTGTATATATACATCTTCACCTACTGTATATATACATCTTCACCTACTGTATATATACAGTGTTGTACAGTCGCTCTCTCAATATCATTTTAGGGCTTTATTGGCATGGAAACATATGTTCCTCTCTCTCTCTCAAACGAATACAACTAACAAGCATCAGAAGAATGTCATTTCTCTCTCTCATTCAAACACCATATCGGGATTGTGTCATGACTATATATTACCTAGCATTTATATCTCTCTGTTCCACCAGGTCTTCGCTGTGACTCTGAGGCAGACGGTGAACCCGGGTCAGAGGCTAAAGGTCACCATGGTAGCTCCCTGTCCATAGTCTTTGACGAGGACAAGCCCATAGCTGCTAGCGGAGCGTATAACCTAGACCAGCTCATAGCTGCTGCTGCTGCTGCTGCTGCTGCTGCTGAGACCCAGAGCCGATCAACTCTGACCCGCTCTCTGAGCCTCCAGGCTGGGGAGCTCGACGGCTCCGGCCCCCTAGACGGCGGAGGATCCTCCATCTCAAGCGGAGACTCCCGTCCCTTAGCTGAGGCCTTTAGTGTTGACTGTGGTACTGAGAGTGCTCCAGGGACTCTCCGCAGACCCTCCAAGAAGGGGCCTCTCCGCCCAGGCGGCTCCCTGAAAAAGAAGCCTCTCCCCAGGCAGAGCTCTAACCTAGAGAGCCCCCAACTGCCGTCCTCTGGAACCACACCGGAGCTGGAGAAGAGTGCCGAGCCCACCAGAGCAGCCAGACCCCTATTGGTCTCTGAGGATCTGGAAGTAGGAGGAGTCACAGTAGACTCCGCCTCTCTCACTGAAGAGACCAATCACACTAGCCCAGAGACAGATAATCAACTAATCCTTGCCCCTACTTCTATTCTGACCCCGACCCCAGCTATCTCTATACCCAACCGACAGAAGGACACCCCCATCTCCGTGCCGGAGGCCCCCCCAGGCAGCGAAGGCTCTCCCCTCAGTGGGACCTACAAATGGGACCCAGACAACTTTGAAGACATCGACCCATTCAACAACGAAGGAGTCGTTAACTCCCCGCCGTTGGGTAGTAAGGGAGGCGTGCTGTCCGTTGTCTCTAACCCCCCAGAGCCCCCTAACGCCAAGCCAACTCTTCCCTCAACCAGCCCCCCTATTCGAACCTCAGGGGCGGTCAGACTGGAGTTTGACTATTCCGAGGAGACCCTCGAGGAGCCTCCCAAGGCCTCTCCACCACCCAAGAAGCTGGGCAAAAAAGCAGGCTCCAAGGTCTGTCTGTCAAAGGGTTGCAACATTCTATTAACTTTCCCCAAATTCCGTGAACTTCCAGAAATCCCAGTTGGATTTTGACTCTAGTCTGTCATCATGTTTAGTGCTCTCCTTGGTCTTCATGTTTAATCTGTGTGTTTTATTTTCATTTGACTGATTATAGTGCTGACTACGTAAAGTTACTTTGGAGTGTTTTGAAAAGCGCTTAAAATGATTAGACTGTATCATTATTAATATGATGTATTTTTTATTATTGTTATCAGATGCCTCTAAGGAAGCCCAGGATGGGTCTGAGGAAGGCCGTCCAGCCCCCATCTGAACCCCTAGACAACAGCCCCGATGACATCCCCGTCTCTAAGCCCTCCTATAACTCTGACCCGGCTCAGTGGGACGACCCTAACTTCAACCCGTTCGGCTCTAACAGCGGGATCCCTATCTCTCCCGAGCTGAACAAACCCTCCTATAGTTTTGACTCTGACACCTTCCATGAGTCAGCTGTCAACTCCTTCAAGGGTTCGTCCAATAGGACGGCTGCATTTCCATCCAAGGCTGCCTCTGGCTCCGCCTCTTTCGAGGTGTCGGCCAATGACGACGAGGTTGATAACGATAACGATGAAGTTAGGGAGCTGGAGGACCACAACCAAAACAAACCGGCCAAGACCAAGAAGAAACCAATCAAATCGTAAGTTTAAATACCATTATTAGGTGGTTATAAAGGCAATTTCACGTTGTCATTTGTTTATGTGTTTCTGTTTGTATATTTAGTACTGAATTATTTTAGCTCTGTGTGTGTGTGTGTGTGTGTGTGTGTGTGTGTGTGTGTGTGTGTGTGTGTGTGTGTGTGTGTGTGTGTGTGTGTGTGTGTGTGTGTGTGTGTGTGTGTGTGTGTGTGTGTGTGTGTGTGTGTGTGTGTGTGTGTGTGTGTGCGTGTGTGTGTGTGTGTGTGTGTTTTGTTATCTCTGCAAATTGGGAGAGAGAATGTGTTTGTCTGTTTTGTGCCACCTGTCTCTCTGTCACCTGTCTGTCTCTCTATCACCTGTCTGTTTTTGTGTCTCCTGTCTGTCTGTCTCTGTCTCCTGTCTGTCTCTCTGTCACCTGTCTGCCTCTCTGTCACCTGTCTGTCTCTCTGTCTCCTGTCTGTCTCTCTGTCTCCTGTCTGTCTCTCTGTCACCTGTCTGTCTCTCTGTCACCTGTCTGTCTCTCTGTCACCTGTCTGTCTCTCTGTCTCCTGTCTGTCTCTCTGTCACCTCTCTGTCTCCTGTCTGTCTCTCTGTCACCTGTCTGTCTCTCTGTCACCTGTCTGTCTCTCTGTCTCCTGTCTGTCTCTCTGTGTCCTGTCTGTCTCTCTGTCACCTGTCTGTCTCTCTGTCACCTGTCTGTCTCTCTGTCACCTGTCTGTCTCTCTGTCTCCTGTCACCTCTCTGTCTCCTGTCTGTCTCTCTGTCACCTGTCTGTCTCTCTGTCACCTGTCTGTCTCTCTGTCTCCTGTCTGTCTCTCTGTGTCCTGTCTGTCTCTCTGTCACCTGTCTGTCTCTCTGTCACCTGTCTGTCTCTCTGTCTCCTGTCTGTCTCTCTGTCTCCTGTCTGTCTCTCTGTGTCCTGTCTGTCTCTCTGTCACCTGTCTGTCTCTCTGTGTCCTGTCTGTCTCTCTGTCACCTGTCTGTGTGTTCTCGTGTGCCACAGGAAGTCGAAGGGTTCCTCTCTGTGTTGTCTGTTGTAAGTACAGGAATGGCAGCAGGACTGTTTTGACCTCTAACTGTTTATGTAAATAATGTTTCAGTTTTTCTAAACATCCTACTCTCAGAGAGAGCATGTAGCCCCGTCGTTCTCATCTCCTTCTAACTTTCCCCAAATTCACAAGTTCTCCTGAAATTCTGGGAATCTTCCCAACCAGGATTTCTGGAAAACATGGGACATTTTTCAACTCTGTCCTCCTCCCTATTAACACAACAGTAACATAAAGACAACCAATTATATATTGAAGCTCTACCATGCAAAACCATCAATCAGAGAAGCTCTACCATGCAAAACCAACCAATCAGAGAAGCTCTACCATGCAAAACCAACCAATCAGAGAAGCTCTACCATGCAGAACCAACCAATCAGAGAAGCTCTACCATACAAAACCAACCAATCAGAGAAGCTCTACCATGCAAAACCAACCAATCAGAGAAGCTCTACCATGCAAAACCAACCAATCAGAGAAGCTCTACCATGCCCATTTGGGCATCCTGCCATATAAATGTAACCTGTCTTGTACAGGTGCACCCCTTCTCCAAGGGAAAGAGAACATTCATTGGGGCGGCAGCGTAGCCTAGTGGTTAGAGCGTTGGACTATTAACCGGAAGGTTGCGAGTTCAAACCCCCGAGCTGACAAGGTACAAATCTGTCGTTCTGCCCCTGAACAGGCAGTTAACCCACTGTTCCTAGGCCGTCATTGAAAATAAGAATATGTTCTTAACTGACTTGCCTGGTTAAATAAAGATAAAAAAAAATAAAGAAAAATTCACACGGTAACAACAAAGGTTAGTCGTGGTCACACTGAGGAGCAGTGTATCTGTGTGGTCTAGGTTGGTTGTAGATACCTGGGTTTAGACTTAGGGTTGTCACAATACCCGTATTGTGGAAGGGAAACCAAAAAAAAAACATGAAGCAGAATTCATTTCTGGAAGAAATACAGTCCTAATGTTGGAAACACATAGATTTGCATTTGTTTCTTTTGAAAGCTACTGTACTCAATGGGCCCGATTCGCTTGGCATTACCCGGTGCCACAGTTGGACTAGAGCAAGAGCAAAACAAACTCGCTCACTATTTTATAAAAGTAGGTCTTATAGAGTGAAATCTGCTTCTAGAAAATCTGGAATATTAGTATCCCAATATTGGTATCAAGACAGCATCCGTTTGAACTATTCATCTCATATCGCTAACACGCTAACACGCTAACTCGCTAACTCGCTAACTCACTAACACCCTAACACGCTAACACGCTAACAAGCTAACTTTCT
Organism: Oncorhynchus gorbuscha; assembly: GCF_021184085.1. Classification (NCBI taxonomy): domain Eukaryota; kingdom Metazoa; phylum Chordata; class Actinopteri; order Salmoniformes; family Salmonidae; genus Oncorhynchus; species Oncorhynchus gorbuscha. The sequence goes on from NC_060179.1 coordinate 88,822,937, forward strand.
AACATGCTAACTCGCTAACACGCTAACACACTAACACACTAACTCGCTAACACGCTAACTTAGCAAATAATTAACATTGGCGTCTGTTGCCTAAATCAGCCTTTCCATGCATTTGATTTATTCCAGACCTAGGACCTGATTCAACTTGTCAACTAATCCTCAAGTCCCTGACTACTTGAATCAGTTTTGCTAGTTCAGGGCTAAAATTAAATAGTGAAACCCAATGTCTGTGGGTCCCCAGGGGGAGGTTTGAAACGTCTGGGGGGTCCCCGAGGGGAGGTTTGGAAACCCCAGACTAATGTATACCATCACAGTGAATCATGGCAGCAATTTGGTTTCGGGGGGGGGCAGAAATTGATTTCCAACCTACTGTAATTCTCGTGAAAATAACGCAATGTATGCTAACTAAACTAGCGACACTAAATCCTGAAACATGTCAGCTCAATCCAACAACATGTGAGTATTATGCTTTTTGAGTTTTGATGATAATGCTTTACACCATGCATATGGAAATCATTATCATTTTCAATACCCCCTCTTGTATTGTGAATAACTAGTACACATCTTATTGAGCTAAACATAGTCACGACAGGAGGGAGAGTAATATTCCTCTTGTTTTTAAAAAGACAATAGAGTTGACGTGTTGATTAAGGTTGGACGTATTTATGAAGTATTCATTGATGAAGTCTCTGCAGGGGAAGACTTGTTCTGATCCTCCACTTCTCTCTCCCCTTCCTCCCCCTTCCTCCCCCTTCCTCTCCCTTCCTCCCCCTTCCTCCCCCTTCCTCTTCCTTCCTCCCCCTTCCTCTTCCTTCCTCCCCCTTCCTCCCCCTTCCTCCCCCTTCCCTCCCCTTCCTCTCCCTTCCTCCCCCTTCCTCCCCCTTCCTCCCCCTTCCTCTCCCTTCCACCCCCTTCCTCCCCCTTCCTCCCCCTTCCTCTCACTTCCTCTTCCAGTAATACTTTCAGAGTCAAGAGGTCCCCAAAGAGATCGCCTATGTCTGATGTATCATCACAAGTCAGTCTGTCTTCTCTCACACACGCACACACGCACACGCACACGCACACGCACACGCACACGCACAGGCACAGGCACAGGCACAGGCACAGGCACAGGCACACGCACACGCACACACACACACACACACACACACACACACACACACACACACACACACACACACACACACACACACACACACACACACACACACACACACACACACACACACACACACACACACACACACACACACACGCGCACACACACACACACACACTTCCTCACCTCCTCACCTCCTCACTTCCTCACTTCCTCACCTCCTCACCTCTTCACTTTCTCACTTCCTCACCTTCTCACCTCCTCACTTCCTCACCTCCTCACTTCCTCACCTCCTCACTTCCTCATTTCCTCACCTCCTCACTTTCTCACTTCCTCACCTTCTCACTTCCACACCTCCACACCTCCACACCTCTACCCACACACACCTCCTCACCTCCACACCTCTACCCACACACACCTCCTCACCTCCACACCTCTACCCACACACACCTCCTCACCTCCACACCTCTACCCACACACACGTTCTCACCTCCACACCTCTACCCACACACACCTCCTCACTTCCTCACTTCCTCACCTCCTCACCTCCTCACCTCCTCACCTCCTCACTTCCTCACCTCCTCAATTCCTCACTTCCTCACCTCCTCACTTCCTCACTTCCTCACTTCCTCACCTCCTCACTTTCTCACCTTCTCACTTCCTCACCTTCTCACCTCCTCACCTCCTCACTTCCTCACTTCCTCACCTCCTCACTTTCTCACCTTCTCACTTCCTCACCTCCTCACCTCCTCACCTCCTCACCTCCACACCTCTACCCACACACACCTCCTCATCTCCTCACCTCCACACCTACTCACCTCCTCACCTCCACACCTCCTCACCTCCACACCTACTCACCTCCTCACCTCCACACCTCCTCACCTCCTCACCTCAACACCTCCTCATCTCCACACCTCTACCCACACACACACCTCCTCACCTCCTCACCTCCACACCTCCTCACCTCCACACCTCCTCACCTCCTCACCTCCTCACCTCCACCTCCTCACCTCCACACCTCCTCACCTCCTCACCTCCACACCTCCTCACCTCCACACCTCCTCACCTCCACACCTCCTCACCTCCTCACCTCCACACCTCCTCACCTCCTCACCTCCACACCTCCTCACCTCCACACCTCCTCACCTCCTCACCTCCACACCTCCTCACCTCCTCACCTTCTCACCGCCACACCTCACCTCCTCCTTCCTCCGCTCCAGGAGCCCACCCCAGTAGATGAAGCTCAGCCTCCTATCCCCCCGCTACAGGACGACCACGCTACAGACGAAGAGAAGCTGGCCTCTTCCTCCAATCAAAAAGAGAAGCTGGTCTCCTCAGCCAACCACAAGTGGGCATCCAGGGAGGCAGAGATAACCTCTGACCCCCATGAGAACTTCCCTCAACCCTCTGACCTCACAGCCTTTGTCAACAGTCGAGGTAAGTTAATGTCTGCATGCTGTTAGTATGGCTATTGATTTCTATTTGACGTTGAGCGGCTAGTTATCCTGCCACCCTACCCACCCTGCCCAGTACTCTGCTAAACCCTGACCCTAGATCAGGAGAGGAGAGCCACCCTACCCACCCTGCCCAGTACTCTGCTAAACCCTGACCCTAGATCAGGAGAGGAGAGCCACCCTACCCACCCTGCCCAGTACTCGGCTAAACCCTGACCCTAGATCAGGAGAGGAGAGCAACCCTACCCAGTACTCTGCTAAACCCTGACCCTAGATCAGGAGAGGAGAGCAACCATACCCAGTACTCTGCTAAACCCTGACCCTAGATCAGGAGAGGAGAGCAACCCTGCCCAGTACTCTGCTAAACCCTGACCCTAGATCAGGAGAGGAGAGCCACCCTACCCACCCTGCCCAGTACTCTGCTAAACCCTGACCCTAGATCAGGAGAGGAGAGCCACCCTACCCACCCTGCCCAGTACTCGGCTAAACCCTGACCCTAGATCAGGAGAGGAGAGCAACCCTAACCAGTACTCTGCTAAACCCTGACCCTAGATCAGGAGAGGAGAGCAACCATACCCAGTACTCTGCTAAACCCTGACCCTAGATCAGGAGAGGAGAGCAACCCTGCCCAGTACTCTGCTAAACCCTGACCCTAGATCAGGAGAGGAGAGCCACCCTACCCACCCTGCCCAGTACTCTGCTAAACCCTGACCCTAGATCAGGAGAGGAGAGCCACCCTACCCACCCTGCCCAGTACTCTGCTAAACCCTGACCCTAGATCAGGAGAGGAGAGCCACCCTACCCACCCTGCCCAGTACTCGGCTAAACCCTGACCCTAGAACAGGAGAGGAGAGCCAACCCACCCTGCCCAGACCCTAAAGAACAGGAGAGGAGAGCAACCCTACCCACCCTGCCCAGTACTCTGCTAAACCCTGACCCTAGATCAGGAGAGGAGAGCCACCCTACCCACCCTGCCCAGTACTCTGCTAAACCCTGACCCTAGATCAGGAGAGGAGAGCAACCCTACCCAGTACTCTGCTAAACCCTGACCCTAGAACAGGAGAGGAGAGCCACCCTACCCACCCTGCCCAGTACTCTGCTAAACCCTGACCCTAGAACAGGAGAGGAGAGCCACCCTACCCACCCTGCCCAGTACTCTGCTAAACCCTGACCCTAGAACAGGAGAGGAGAGCCACCCTACCCACCCTGCCCAGTACTCTGCTAAACCCTGACCCTAGAACAGGAGAGGAGAGCCACCCTACCCACCCTGCCCAGTACTCTGCTAAACCCTGACCCTAGAACAGGAGAGGAGAGCCACCCTACCCACCCTGCCCAGTACTCTGCTAAACCCTGACCCTAGATCAGGAGAGGAGAGCAACCCTACCCAGTACTCTGCTAAACCCTGACCCTAGAACAGGAGAGGAGAGCCACCCTACCCACCCTGCCCAGTACTCTGCTAAACCCTGACCCTAGAACAGGAGAGGAGAGCAACCCTACCCACCCTGCCCAGTACTCTGCTAAACCCTGACCCTAGAACAGGAGAGGAGAGCAACCCTACCCACCCTGCCCAGTACTCTGCTAAACCCTGACCCTAGATCAGGAGAGGAGAGCCACCCTACCCAGTACTCTGCTAAACCCTGACCCTAGAACAGGAGAGGAGAGCCACCCTACCCACCCTGCCCAGTACTCTGCTAAACCCTGACCCTAGAACAGGAGAGGAGAGCAACCCTACCCACCCTGCCCAGTACTCTGCTAAACCCTGACCCTAGAACAGGAGAGGAGAGCAACCCTACCCACCCTGCCCAGTACTCTGCTAAACCCTGACCCTAGATCAGGAGAGGAGAGCCACCCTACCCAGTACTCTGCTAAACCCTGACCCTAGATCAGGAGAGGAGAGCCACCCTACCCACCCTGCCCACTACTCTGCTAAACCCTGACCCTAGATCAGGAGAGGAGAGCAACCCTACCCAGTACTCTGCTAAACCCTGACCCTAGATCAGGAGAGGAGAGCCACCCTACCCACCCTGCCCAGTACTCTGCTAAACCCTGACCCTAGATCAGGAGAGGAGAGCCACCCTACCCACCCTGCCCAGTACTCTGCTAAACCCTGACCCTAGATCAGGAGAGGAAGCCACCCTACCCACCCTACCCAGTACTCTGCTAAACCCTGACCCTAGATCAGGAGAGGAGAGCAACCCTACCCAGTACTCTGCTAAACCCTGACCCTAGATCAGGAGAGGAGAGCAACCCTGCCCAGTACTCTGCTAAACCCTGACCCTAGATCAGGAGAGGAGAGCAACCCTACCCAGTACTCTGCTAAACCCTGACCCTAGAACAGGAGAGGAGAGCAACCCTACCCAGTACTCTGCTAAACCCTGACCCTAGATCAGGAGAGGAGAGCAACCCTACCCAGTATTCTGCTAAACCCTGACCCTAGATCATTCCTCTCTTCCTCCGACTATCTTCTCTTTCTGTCTCTAACTCAGTCTTTTCTGTTGTCTCCATCAGTGTCCGACTATGAGATTGAGTACATGGAAAAGATTGTCTCTTCTTCATCGGTGAGTATCTATCCACAGTCAGATAGGAAGGTTCCTCTTCATCTTCTCTTGAGAGCCATGTCTGCCTACGGCGGCCTTTCTCAATAGCAAGGCTATGCTCACCGAGTCTGTACATAGTCAATGCTTCCCTTAAGTTTGGGTCAGTCACAGTGGTCAGGTATTTTACCACAGTGGTCAGGTGTTTTTCCACAGTGGTCAGGTATTTTACCACAGTGGTCAGGTATTTTACCACAGTGGTTAGGTATTTTACCACAGTGGTTAGGTATTTTACCACAGTGGTCAGGTATTTTACCACAGTGGTCAGGTATTTTACCACAGTGGTCAGGTATTTTACCACAGTGGTCAGGTATTTTACCACAGTGGTTAGGTATTTTACCACAGTGGTCAGGTATTTTACCACAGTGGTCAGGTATTTTACCACAGTGGTCAGGTATTTTACCACAGTGGTCAGGTATTTTACCACAGTGGTGGTCAGTGGTATTTTACCACAGTGGTCAGGTATTTTACCACAGTGGTCAGGTATTTTACCACAGTGGTCAGGTATTTTACCACAGTGGTCAGGTATTTTACCACAGTGGTCAGTGGTCAGGTATTTTACCACAGTGGTCAGGTATTTTACCACAGTGGTCAGGTATTTTGTGGTCAGGTATTTTACCACAGTGGTCAGGTATTTTACCACAGTGGTCAGGTATTTTACCACAGTGGTCAGGTATTTTACCACAGTGGTCAGGTATTTTACCACAGTGGTCAGGTATTTTACCACAGTGGTCAGGTATTTTACCACAGTGGTCAGGTATTTTACCACAGTGGTCAGGTATTTTACCACAGTGGTCAGGTATTTTACCACAGTGGTCAGGTATTTTTTACCACAGTGGTCAGGTATTTTACACAGTGGTCAGGTATTTTAACCAGTGTCAGGTATTTTCAGTGGTCAGGTATTTTACCACAGTGGTCACAGTGGTATTTTACCACAGTGGTCAGGTGTTTTTTCCACAGTGGTCAGTGGTCAGGTATTTTACCACAGTGGTCAGGTATTTTACCACAGTGGTCAGGTATTTTACCACAGTGGTCAGGTATTTTACCACAGTGGTCAGGTGTTTTTTCCACAGTGGTCAGGTGTTTTTTCCACAGTGGTCAGGTATTTTACCACAGTGGTCAGGTATTTTACCACAGTGGTCAGGTGTTTTTTCCACAGTGGTCAGGTGTTTTTCCACAGTGGTCAGGTATTTTACCACAGTGGTCAGGTATTTTACCACAGTGGTCAGGTGTTTTTTCCACAGTGGTCAGGTGTTTTTACCACAGTGGTCAGGTATTTTACCACAGTGGTCAGGTGTTTTTACCACAGTGGTCAGGTATTTTACCACAGTGGTCAGGTGTTTTTTCCACAGTGGTCAGGTGTTTTTACCACAGTGGTCAGGTATTTTACCACAGTGGTCAGGTATTTTACCACAGTGGTCAGGTGTTTTTTCCACAGTGGTCAGGTATTCTGCCACAGTGGTCAGGTATTCTGCCACAGTGGTCAGGTAGTTTACCACAGTGGTCAGGTATTTTACCACAGTGGTCAGGTATTTTACCACAGTGGTCAGGTGTTTTTTCCACAGTGGTCAGGTGTTTTTTCCACAGTGGTCAGGTATTCTGCCACTGTATACTCTGTTTGGGGCCAACTAGCATTCTATTTCGCTCTGATTTTTGTTAATTATTTCCAATGTGTCAAGTAATTGAATTAATGTCCTCTCCTACTCTCTCTCTCTCCCCTACTCTATCTCTCACACTCTCACGCTCTCTCTCACTCACACACACACACACACTCTCTGTCTTTCTCACACACCCCTGCCCTCTCTCTCACTCTCTCTCTCTCTCCATCCTCTGTCTGTGAAGAAACCTTCCGCTCTCTACTTGAAGCTGGACTCTGTGACAGACCCTAACCACAGATCAGAACCGAACTCTCCCTGCACAGGGTACAACACACTGAGACACACACACACACACACACACACACACACACACACACACACACACACACACACACACACACACACACACACACACACACACACACACACACACACACACACACACACACACACACACACACACACACACACACACACACACACACACACACACACACACACTTTAGTCACACACAATAATCAACATGAGCATTTTAAAGTGATTAGTAATTAGTTCTAAATGTCATTCAGATTTAGAAGGGTATGCCGAACAACATTTCACTATCCCGTTCTAGTCACTAATGTAATGCTTCTACCACACAGAGATCCTGTCTGTTCTCCTCAACATCCATTACATTACATTTAAGTCATTTAGCAGACGCTCTTATCCAGAGCGACTTACAAATTGGACATCCCTCCTTCCTTCTCTCCCTCTCTCTAGGAGCTTTGAGGAGATAGAGGCCCAGATCACAGCCCAGATGAAGACCCCGGTGCTGGGCTCTCGGCCCGGTCCGGAGGGGTCTCGGCCCGGTCCGGAGTGGTCCTCTGGAGAGAAGGAGAAGACCAGGAAGAGAGAGAGCCGGTCACTCAGCCGGACACAGAGCACAGACAGGGATCATGGACTGGTGAGTCACAATACCAAACTCTCTGGTTGTCAATCAATACGTTTGGGGGGGGGGGGGGGATCAATACACCTGATGAAATGACTGTGTGTTTCTCGTCGTCTTCCATATGCATGCCCTTTGTGTCAGGCTTGTCTCAGAATACAACGTTACGACACATTTTCTTTCCCAGTTTGCTGTGCCGTGACCTCTCAACTCTGTCCGTGTCATGTGTACAGTAGAGGGCGACAGTGCCAACCCTAAATACTGTATGGCCTACAGTGTAGATGCTACCCCAGTTAAACTATCAAATCCCTGGCTTAAGTTAACTTCCATCAGGTAATTACCATAAACTACCTACCGGCCAACAAGAGACAACTCATACCTCCGTCTCAGCAACTCAGCCCCTCCCAACCTTCTGCTGACACTGCCCAAAGCTTTGCCGTGCAATGCTGACCCCCTCCTCACCCCCTCCTCACCTCGCTTCTAACCACGCTCTTCACCCCCTCCTCACCCCCTCCTCACCCCGCTCCTCACCCCGCTCCTCACCCCCTCCTCACCCCCTCCTCACCCCCTCCTCACCCCCTCCTCACCTCGCTTCTAACCACGCTCTTCACCCCCTCCTCACCCCTCCTCACCCCTCCTCACCCCTCCTCCTCCCCGCTCCTCACCCCGCTCCTCACCCCCTCCTCGCCCCCTCCTCACCCCCTCCTCACCCCCTCCTCACCTCGCTTCTAACCACGCTCTTCCCTCCTCCCCCTCCTCACCCCTCCTCACCCCCTCCTCACCCCGCTCCTCACCCCGCCCCTCCTCACCCCCTCCTCACGCCCCCTCCTCACCCCCTCCTCACCCCCTCCTCTCACCCCCCCGCTCCTCACCCCCCTCCTCACCCCCTCCTCACCCCCTCCTCACCCCGCCTCACCCCTCCTCACCCCCTCCTCACTCACCCCCTCCTCACCTCGCTTCCTGACCCTCGCTCCTCACCCCCTCCTCACCCCCTCCTCACCCCCCCCCCTCCTCACCCCCTCCTCACCCCCTCCTCCTCCCCCTCCTCACCCCGCTCCTCACCCCCTCCTCACCCCCTCCTCACCCCCTCCTCACCCCCTCCTCACCCCCTCCTCACCCCGCTCCTCACCCCCTCCTCACCCCGCTCCTCACCCCCTCCTCACCCCCTCCTCACCCCCTCCTCAACCCCTTCCGCCTCCCTCCTGCCGCACCCTGTACTGTAGCTACCCACCCAGGGCCCTATGGAGGTCCCAGCCCCAGACGCACCCCACTTAACCAGGCTGTCTGAGTGCCCTGACCCCCTGGTGCACCTGGAGGCTGTTGAGGCTGACCTGGCAGAGACCAACCCCCCTGCCTTCGCCCTCAAACTACAGGTGTGTTGATTAGAGTCAGAGGCCTCCCTCGCGTGTCAACCAGCTTCCTGGTGGACCCTCTCTATCGTATGAATGATTTATCATGATTATTGATTTATATTATTGATTTATCATGGTTATATTATTGATTTATCATTGTTATATTATTGATTTATCATAGTTATATTATTGATTTATATTATTGATTTATATTATTGATTTATATTATTGATTTATATTATTGATTTATATTATTGATTTATCATGGTTATATTATTGATTTATCATAGTTATATTATTGATTTATATTATTGATTTATATTATTGATTTATATTATTGATTTATATTATTGATTTATATTATTGATTTATCATAGTTATATTATTGATTTATCATTGTTATATTATTGATTTATCATAGTTATATTATTGATTTATATAATTGATTTATATTATTGATTTATCATAGTTATATTATTGATTTATATTATTGATTTATATTATTGATTTATATTATTGATTTATCATTGTTATATTATTGATTTATATTATTGATTTATATTATTGATTTATCATAGTTGTATTATTGATTTATCATGGATTTATATTATTGATTTATATTATTGATTTATATTATTGATTTATCATGGTTATATTATGGATTTATATTATTGATTTATCATAGTTATATTATTGATTTATATTATTGATTTATATTATTGATTTATATTATTGATTTATATTGTTGATTTATCATAGTTATATTATTGATTTATATTATTGATTTATATTATTGATTTATATTATTGATTTATATTATTGATTTATCATAGTTATATTATTGATTTATCATAGTTATATTATTGATTTATATTATTGATTTATATTATTGATTTATATTATTGATTTATCATAGTTATATTATTGATTTATATTATTGATTTAAATTATTGATTTATATTATTGATTTATATTATTGATTTATATTATTGATTTATATTATTGATTTATATTATTGATTTATCATAGTTATATTATTGATTTATCATAGTTATATTATTGATTTATATTGTTGATTTATCATAGTTATATTATTGATTTATCATGGTAACACTATTAGTGTTTGAGGATGAGTGTGTGTCCTCACTGTCTCTGCCTCTCTTCATTTTCACCCTGGTGTCTAGTCAGTTTCCTTTACCTTAGCTACTCCATTACTTTCATTGATCTTCCTTTTATCTACAATATGTTAGCCTGTTATGTGTTGACTACTGTATGTGTGTGTGACTGTTTGTTGATCTGTGTGTGTGGGTTCTGTAGGTGGGAAGTAAGTAGCCTCAACTTCTGGTTCTCTTTATGTCTCCTCCCTCTCCCTCCGGCAACACCCTTCCTCCTCCTCCCTATGGCCACACCCTTCCTCCTCCTCCCTCTGGCCACGCCCTCCCTTCTCCCACTCCTCCCACTCACCCCCCCCCTCCCCGTCCCCCTGTCCTACCTGCGTCTCAGGAGGAACTGGTTCTAGCTGCTCTGAGGATAGAGGCTCTGCAGGTAGCCAAACACATCTCAGACAGCCCCTCCCTCTCCACTGTCACCCCCCAGGTACTGAGCTGAACCAGCCTGCACCTGTACCTGCTCACCGTGTGTGTGTGTGTCGATGTGTGACTGTGAGAGCAGCATGAGCGTGTCTCAGCCTGCCCCCCCCCTTTAGTAACACCATTGTGTGAGCCCATGGCTGTTACTCAACAATAACAATAATTGCTGCTGCCTCTCCCTGTATTTCCCCACCTAACACGGCTTGTAGCCCCTGACCTGTGACCCCTAACCCCTGAATTCCAATCACCAGCTTTCCTGAAACAATCAGCAGAAAAGAGCGCTGGGCCTTTTCTCTCCTTTGTATCAAACCCATCCATGCATGTTGCCTGTTGGCCTGATCAGGAAAGGCTTCGATAAATACGAAGGTGACTTGGGATATGGTTGACTTCATCTGGGTCAGCCACCATCTGATAACGCCACGTTATCCTCATTCCTAGGGTTGCACAATTCCGGTAACATTCACCAAAATTCCCAGGTTTTCCAGAAATCCTGTTTGGAGGAATCGGGATTACCACCTGCTTATTCTATCTTTATTCAGGGACTCTTCCAACACTGATTTCTGGAAAACTTGGGAATTTTGGTGAAAGCTACTGGAATTTTGCAAAACCTACTCATCAATCTGTAGTCATTCCTCAATCAAATGGGAGTCATTATTTATGATGATGTACTGTTATTTTTCTGGTAAATAACAGCAACAACACTGATGAACACAACAGGGTCACGCCAGATGTGCTGAAAGTGAGGTCTGTTGGGTAGGTTTCCTCAAGTGTCAACACATAACCTCATTTCAGGTTGAATGTCCGCAGAAAGAAGGTTCATTGACGCCTAGTTGAAGGTTTGGAGAAGGTGCGAGATTTCACAACTTGATTTGAGATGTTTCGTCACCCTGAAAGTAATCTACGGTCCACCACTGGTCTCTTGGACGTCCCACCCCTACAGGAGGCAGTTTCCGCTCAGCCCAGTCCAAGCTCTTCTCTGTCCTGGCACCCCAATTGTGGAACCAGCTTCCCCCTGATGCTAGGATAGCAGAGTCCCTGTCCATCTTCCCCCCCCGATGCTAGGACAGCAGAGTCCCTGTCCATCTTCCCCCTGAAGCTAGGACAGCAGAGTCCTTGTCCATCTTCCCCCTGAAGCTAGGATAGTAGAGTCCCTGTCCATCTTCCCCTGATGCTAGGACAGCAGAGTCCCTGTCCATCTTCCCCTGATGCTGGGACAGCAGATTCCTGTCCATCTTCACCCTGATGCTAGGACAGCAGAGTCCCTGCCCATCTTCCCCTGATGCTAGGACAACAGAGTCCCTGCCCATCTTCCCCCTGATGCTAGGACAACAGAGTCCCTGTCCATCTTCCCCCTGATGCTAGGACAACAAAGTCCCTGCCCATCTCCCCCTGAAGCTAGGACAGCAGAGTCCCTGTCCATCTTCCCCCTGATGCTAGGACAGCAGAGTCCCTGTCCATCTTCCCCCGATGCTAGGATAGCAGAGTCCCTGTCCATCTTCCCCCCGATGCTAGGACAGCAGAGTCCCTGTCCATCTTCCCCCTGAAGCTAGGACAGCAGAGTCCTTGTCCATCTTCCCCCTGAAGCTAGGATAGTAGAGTCCCTGTCCATCTTCCCCCTGATGCTAGGACAGCAGAGTCCCTGTCCATCTTCCCCCTGATGCTGGGACAGCAGATTCCCTGTCCATCTTCACCCTGATGCTAGGACAGCAGAGTCCCTGCCCATCTTCCCCCTGATGCTAGGACAACAGAGTCCCTGCCCATCTTCCCCTGATGCTAGGACAACAGAGTCCCTGTCCATCTTCCCCTGATGCTAGGACAACAAAGTCCCTGCCCATCTTCCCCCTGATGCTAGGACAGCAGAGTCCCTGTCCATCTTCCCCCTGATGCTAGGACAGCAGAGTCCATCTTCCCCTGATGCTAGGACAGCAGAGTCCCTGTCCATCTTCCCCCTGAAGCTAGGATATCAGAGTCCATCTTCCCCCTGAAGCTAGGACAGCAGAGTGCCTGTCCATCTTCCCCCTGATGCTAGGACAGCAGAGTCCCTGTTCATCTTCCCCCCTGAAGCTAGGACAGCAGAGTCTTCCCGAAAGGACCTGAAACCCTACCCCTGTCTATTGCCATGTCTCTTCCCCACTCCTCTTCCTCCTCTTCCTCCTCTTCCTCCCATCTCGTCTCTGTCTCACGCTGTCTGATGTTTCACCACTCCTCTTCCTCCTCTTCCTCCTCTTCCTCCTCTTCCTCCCATCTTGTCTCTGTCTCACGCTGTCTGATGTTTCACCACTCCTCTTCCTCCTCTTCCTCCTCTTCCTCCCATCTAGTCTCTGTCTCATGCTGTCTGATGTTTCACCACTCCTCTTCCTCCTCTTCCTCCTCTTCCTCCCATCTCGTCTCTGTCTCACGCTGTCTGATGTTTCACCACTCCTCTTCCTCCTCTTCCTCCTCTTCCTCCCATCTCGTCTCTGTCTCACGCTGTCTGATGTTTCACCACTCCTCTTCCTCCTCTTCCTCCTCTTCCTCCTCTTCCTCCTCTTCCTCCCATCTCGTCTCTGTCTCACGCTGTCTGATGTTTCACCACTCCTCTTCCTCCTCTTCCTCCTCTTCCTCCTCTTCCTCCCATCTAGTCTCTGTCTCATGCTGTCTGATGTTTCACCACTCCTCTTCCTCCTCTTCCTCCTCTTCCTCCCATCTCGTCTCTGTCTCACGCTGTCTGATGTTTCACCACTCCTCTTCCTCCTCTTCCTCCTCTTCCTCCCACCTCGTCTCTGTCTCACGCTGTCTGATGTTTCCCCACTCCTCTTCCTCCTCTTCCTCTTCCTCCCATCTCGTCTCTGTCTCACGCTGTCTGATGTTTCACCACTCCTCTTCCTCCTCTTCCTCCTCTTCCTCCCATCTCGTCTCTGTCTCACGCTGTCTGATGTTTCACCACTCCTCTTCCTCCTCTTCCTCCTCTTCCTCCCATCTCGTCTCTGTCTCACGCTGTCTGATGTTTCACCACTCCTCCTTCCTCTTCCTCTTCCTCTCTCTGTCTCTGTCTCACGCTGTCTGATGTTTCACCCTCCTTCCTCCTCTTCCTCCCACCTCGTCTCTGTCTCACGCTGTCTGATGTTTCCCCACTCCTCTTCCTCTTCCTCCTCTTCCTCCCATCTCGTCTCTGTCTCACGCTGTCTGATGTTTCCCCACTCCTCTTCCTCCTCTTCCTCCTCCCTTCCTCTGTCTCACGCTGTCTGATGTTTCCCCACTCCTCTTCCCTCCTCTTCCTCCCATCTCGTCTCTGTCTCACGCTGTCTGATGTTTCACCACTCCTCTTCCTCCTCTTCCTCCTCTTCCTCCCATCTGGTCTCTGTCTCACGCTGTCTGTTTCACCACTCCTCTTCCTCCTCTTCCTCCCATCTTGTCTCTGTCTCACACTGTCTGATGTTTCACCACTCCTCTTCCTCCTCTTCCTCCTCTTCCTCCTCTTCCTCTTCCTCCCATCTCGTCTCTGTCTCACGCTGTCTGATGTTTCACCACTCCTCTTCCTCCTCTTCCTCCTCTTCCTCCTCTTCCTCCCACCTCGTCTCTGTCTCACGCTGTCTGATGTTTCCCCTTCCTCCTCTTCCTCCTCTTCCTCCTCTTCCTCCTCTTCCTCCCATCTCTCCTCCTCCCATCTGTCTGTCTCACGCTGTCTGATGTTTCACCACTCCTCTTCATCGTCTCTGTCTCCTCTTCACCACTCCTCTTCCTCCTCTTCCTCCTCTCCTCTTCCTCCCATCTTGTCTCTGTCTCACGCTATCTGATGTTTCCTCCCATCTCCTCTGTCTCACGCTATCTGATGTTTCACCACTCCTCTTCCTCCTCTTCCTCCTCTTCCTCCTCTTCCTCCTCTTCCTCCTCTTCCTCCCATCTCGTCTCTGTCTCACGCTGTCTGATGTTTCACCACTCCTCTTCCTCCTCTTCCTCCTCTTCCTCCCATCTCGTCTCTGTCTCACGCTGTCTGATGTTTCACCACTCCTCTTCCTCCTCTTCCTCCTCTTCCTCCTCTTCCTCCTCTTCCTCCCACCTCGTCTCTGTCTCACGCTGTCTGATGTTTCCCCACTCCTCTTCCTCTTCCTCCTCTTCCTCCCATCTCGTCTGTCTCACGCTGTCTGATGTTTCCCCACTCCTCTTCCTCCTCTTCCTCCTCCTCTTCCTCTTCCTCCTCTTCCTCCCATCTCGTCTCTGTCTCACGCTGTCTGTTTCACCACTCCTCTTCCTCCTCTTCCTCCCATCTTGTCTCTGTCTCACACTGTCTGATGTTTCACCACTCCTCTTCCTCCTCTTCCTCCTCTTCCTCTTCCTCCCATCTCGTCTCTGTCTCACGCTGTCTGATGTTTCACCACTCCTCTTCCTCATCTTCCTCCTTCTCCTCTTCCTCCCACCTCGTCTCTGTCTCACGCTGTCTGATGTTTCACCCCCTCTTCCTCTTCCTCCCACCTCTCTGTTCCTCTTCCTCCCATCTCGTCTCTGTCTCACGCTGTCTGATGTTTCACCAGTCCTCTTCCTCCTCTTCCTCCTCTTACTCCCACCTCGTCTCTGTCTCACGCTGTCTGATGTTTCCCCACTCCTCTTCCTCCTCTTCCTCTTCCTCCCATCTCGTCTCTGTCTCACCCTGTCTGATGTTTCACCACTCCTCTTCCTCCTCTTCCTCCTCTTCCTCCTCTTCCTCCCACCTCGTCTCTGTCTCACGCTGTCTGATGTTTCCGCACTCCTCTTCCTCCTCTTCCTCCCACCTCGTCTCTGTCTCACGCTGTCTGATGTTTCACCACTCCTCTTCCTCCTCTTCCTCCTCTTCCTCCCATCTTGTCTCTGTCTCACGCTGTCTGATGTTTCACCACTCTTCTTCCTCCTCTTCCTCCTCTTCCTCCTCTTCCTCCCATCTTGTCTCTGTCTCACGCTGTCTGTTTCACCACTCCTCTTCCTCCTCTTCCTCTTCCTCTTCCTCCCATCTCGTCTCTGTCTCACGCTGTCTGATGTTTCACCACTCCTCTTCCTCCTCTTCCTCCTCTTCCTCCTCTTCCTCCCATCTCGTCTCTGTCTCACGCTGTCTGTTTCACCACTCCTCTTCCTCCTCTTCCTCCTCTTCCTCCTCTTCCTCCTCTTCCTCCCATCTCGTCTCTGTCTCATGCTGTCTGTTTCACCACTCCTCTTCCTCCTCTTCCTCCTCTTCCTCCTCTTCCTCCTCTTCCTCCCATCTCGTCTTTGTCTCACGCTGTCTGATGTTTCACCACTCCTCTTCCTCCTCTTCCTCCTCTTCCTCCTCTTCCTCCCATCTCGTCTCTGTCTCACGCTGTCTGTTTCACCACTCCTCTTCCTCCTCTTCCTCTTCCTCCCATCTCGTCTCTGTCTCACGCTGTCTGATGTTTCACCACTCCTCTTCCTCCTCTTCCTCCTCTTCCTCCTCTTCCTCCCACCTCATCTCTGTCTCACGCTGTCTGATGTTTCCCCACTCCTCTTCCTCCTCTTCCTCCTCTTCCTCCCATCTTGTCTCTGTCTCACGCTGTCTGATGTTTCACCACTCCTCTTCCTCCTCTTCCTCCCATCTCGTCTCTGTCTCACGCTGTCTGTTTCACCACTCCTCTTCCTCCTCTTCCTCTTCCTCCCATCTCGTCTCTGTCTCACGCTGTCTGATGTTTCACCACTCCTCTTCCTCCTCTTCCTCCTCTTCCTCCTCTTCCTCCTCTTCCTCCCATCTCGTCTCTGTCTCACGCTGTCTGATGTTTCACCACTCCTCTTCCTCCTCTTCCTCCTCTTCCTCCCCTTCCTCCTCTTCCTCCCATCTCGTCTCTGTCTCACGCTGTCTGATGTTTCACCACTCCACTTCCTCCTCTTCCTCCTCTTCCTCCTCTTCCTCCCACCTCGTCTCTGTCTCACGCTGTCTGATGTTTCACCACTCCTCTTCCTCCTCTTCCTCCTCTTCCTCCCATCTTGTCTCTGTCTCACGCTGTCTGATGTTTCACCACTCCTCTTCCTCCTCTTCCTCCTCTTCCTCCTCTTCCTCCCATCTCGTCTCTGTCTCACGTTGTCTGATGTTTCCCCACTCCACAGTCCCTCCTCAAGAAGCCCAGCAGGTGGAATCTCTTCAGTTCACCCAAAGTAAGAGGAGAAATGTCACCCCCTAGTAACTGTTCTCCTATTGCCCTGTTACCCCCTCACCCCCTGACCAGTCACCCCTAGTAACTGTTCTCCTACTGCCCCATCACCCCCTAGTAACTGTTATCCTACTGCCCCATCACCCCCTAGTAACTGTTCTCCTACTGCCCCATCACCCCTAGTAACTGTTCTCCTACTGCCCCATCACCCCCTAGTAACTGTTCTCCTACTGCCCCATCACCCCTAGTAACTGTTATCCTACTGCCCCATCACCCCCTAGTAACTGTTCTCCTACTGCCCCATCACCCCCTAGTAACTGTTCTCCTACTGCCCCATCACCCCTAGTAACTGTTCTCCTACTGCCCCATCACCCCCTAGTAACTGTTCTCCTACTGCCCCATCACCCCCTAGTAACTGTTCTCCTACTGCCCCATCACCCCCTAGTAACTGTTCTCATACTGCCCTGTTACCCCCTCACCTCCTGACCAGTCACCCCCTAGTAACTGTTCTCCTACTGCCCCATCACCCCTAGTAACTGTTCTCCTACTGCCCCATCACCCCCTAGTAACTGTTCTCCTACTGCCCAATCACCCCCTAGTAACTGTTATCCTACTGCCCCATCACCCCCTAGTAACTGTTCTCCTACTGCCCCATCACCCCCTAGTAACTGTTCTCCTACAGCCCCATCACCCCCTAGTAACTGTTCTCCTACTGCCCCATCACCCCCTAGTAACTGTTCTCCTACTGCCCCATCACCCCCTAGTAACTGTTCTCCTACTGCCCCATCACCCCCTAGTAACTGTTCTCATACTGCCCTGTTACCCCCTCACCCCCTGACCAGTCACCCCCTAGTAACTGTTCTCCTACTGCCCCCTCACCCCCTAGTAACTGTTCTCCTACTGCCCCATCACCCCCTAGTAACTGTTCTCCTACTGCCCCATCACCCCCTAGTAACTGTTCTCCTACTGCCCCATCACCCCCTAGTAACTGTTCTCCTACTGCCCCATCACCCCCTAGTAACTGTTCTCCTACTGCCCCATCACCCCCTAGTAACTGTTCTCCTACTGCCCCATCACCCTCTAGTAACTGTTCTCCTTCTACCCCATCACCCCCTAGTAACTGTTCTCCTACTGCCCCATCACCCCCTAGTAACTGTTCTCCTACTGCCCCTTCACTCCCTAGTAACTGTTCTCCTACTGCCCCATCACCCCCTAGTAACTGTTCTCCTACTGCCCCATCACCCCTCACCCCCTGACCAGTCACCCCCTAGTAACTGTTCTCCTTCTGCCCCATCACCCCCTAGTAACTGTTCTCCTACTGCCCCATCACCCCCTAGTAACTGTTCTCCTACTGCCCCATCACCCCCTAGTAACTGTTCTCCTACTGCCCCATCACCCCTAGTAACTGTTCTCCTACTGCCCCATCACCCCCTAGTAACTGTTCTCCTACTGCCCCATCACCCCTAGTAACTGTTCTCCTACTGCCCCATCACCCCCTAGTAACTGTTCTCCTACTGCCCCATCACCCCCTAGTAACTGTTCTCCTACTGCCCCATCACCCCTAGTAACTGTTCTCCTACTGCCCCATCACCCCCTAATAACTGTTCTCCTACTGCCCCATCACCCCTAGTAACTGTTCTCCTACTGCCCCATCACCCCCTAGTAACTGTTCTCCTACTGCCCCATCACCCCCTCGTAACTGTTCTCATACTGCCCCATCACCCCCTCGTAACTGTTCTCCTACTGCCCTGTTACCCCCTCACCCCCTGACCAGTCACCCTCTAGTAACTGTTCTCTTACTGCCCCGTCACCCCCTCACCCCCTGACCAGTCACCCTCTAGTAACTGTTCTCCTACTGCCCTGTTACCCCCTCACCCCCTGACCAGTCACCCCCTAGTAACTATTCTACTACTGCCCTATCACCCCCTAGTAACTGTTCTCCTACTGCCCCATCACCCCCTAGTAACTGTTCTCCTACTGCCCCATCACCCCCTAGTAACTGTTCTCCTACTGCCCCATCACCCCCTCGTAACTGTTCTCATACTGCCCCATCACCCCCTCGTAACTGTTCTCCTACTGCCCTGTTACCCCCTCACCCCCTGACCAGTCACCCTCTAGTAACTGTTCTCTTACTGCCCCGTCACCCCCTCACCCCCTGACCAGTCACCCTCTAGTAACTGTTCTCCTACTGCCCTGTTACCCCCTCACCCCTGACCAGTCACCCCCTAGTAACTATTCTACTACTGCCCTATCACCCCCTAGTAACTGTTCTCCTACTGCCCTGTTACCCCCTAGTAACTGTTCTCCTTCTGCCCCATCACCCCCTAGTAACTGTTCTCCTACTGCCCTGTTACCCCCTCACCCCCTGACCAGTCACCCTCTAGTAACTGTTCTCCTACTGCCCGTCACCCCCTCACCCCCTGACCAGTCACCCCCTAGTAACTGTTCTCCTTCTGCCCCATCACCCCCTCACCCCCTGACCAGTCACCCCCTAGTAACTGTTCTCCTACTGCCCCATCACCCCCTCACCCCCTGACCAGTCACCCTCTAGTAACTGTTCTACTACTGCCCTGTTACCCCCTCACCCCCTGACCAGTCACCCCCTAGTAACTGTTCTCCTACTGCCCTGTTACCCCCTAGTAACTGTTCTACTACTGCCCCATCACCCCCTAGTAACTGTTCTCCTACTGCCCTGTTACCCCCTCACCCCCTGACCAGTCACCCCCTAGTAACTGTTCTCCTACTACCCCATCACCCCCTCACCCCCTGACCAGTCACCCCCTAGTAACTGTTCTCCTACTGCTCCGTCACCCCCTCACCCCCTGACCATCACCCCTAGTAACTGTTCTCCTACTGCCCCATCACCCCCTAGTAACTGTTCTCCTACTGCCCCATCACCCCCTAGTAACTGTTCTCCTTCTGCCCCATCACCCCCTAGTAACTGTTCTCCTACTGCCCCATCACCCCCTAGTAACTGTTCTCCTACTGCCCCATCACCCCCTAGTAACTGTTCTCCTACTGCCCCATCACCCCCTAGTAACTGTTCTCCTACTGCTCCGTCACCCCCTCACCCCTGACCAGTCACCCCCTAGTAACTGTTCTCCTACTGTCCTGTTACCCCCTAGTAACTGTTCTACGACTGCCCCATCACCCCCTAGTAACTGTTCTCCTTCTACCCCATCACCCCTAGTAACTGTTCTCCTACTGTCCTGTTACCCCCTCACCCCCTGACCAGTCACCCTCTAGTAACTGTTCTCCTACTGCCCCGTCACCCCCTCACCCCCTGACCAGTCACCCCCTAGTAACTGTTCTCCTACTGCCCCAATTCAACTAGAGACAGAACTAGATCCCATCCACTTCTATCTAAAAGGTCTGTAACATGGACTCAATCTCTCCTTCTCTCTCTCTCTCTCTCTCTGTCTCTCTCTCTCTCTCTCTCTCTCTCTCTCTCTCTCTCTCTCTCTCTCTCTCTCTCTCTCCTCTCTCTCTCTCTCTCTCTCTCTCTCTCTCTCTCTCTCTCTCTCTCTCTCTCTCTCTCTCTCTCTCTCTCTCTCTCTCTCTCTCTCTCTCTCTCTCTCTCTCTCTCTCTCGTTTGTCATTGTTATTAATGTGTCTGCTTTGTTATTGTCTTAAGGTTTACCTCTATGTAAAGTATATTAGGTAGAGGGAGGGAGGGAGGTAGGTAGGTAGAGGGAAGGAAGTCTACTTTAGACCAGAGCCCTATATAGTGCACTACTTTAGACCAGAGCCCTGTATAGTGCACTACTTTAGACCAGAGACCTGTGTAGTGCACTACTTTAGACCAGAGACCTGTGTAGTGCACTACTTTAGACCAGAGACCTGTGAGTGCACTACTATAGACCAGAGACCTGTATCGTGCACTACTATAGACCAGAGACCTGTATCGTGCACTACTTTAGACCAGAGACCTGTGTAGTGCACTACTTTAGACCAGAGCCCTGTATAGTGCACTACTTTAGACCAGAGACCCGTGTAGTGCACTACTTTAGACCAGAGACCTGTGTAGTGCACTACTTTAGACCAGAGACCTGTGAGTGCACTACTATAGACCAGAGACCTGTATCGTGCACTACTTTAGACCAGAGCCCTGTATAGTGCACTACTTTTGACACAAGCCCTACATAGTGCACAACCGTTCAAAAGTTTGGGGTCACTTAGAAGTGTCCTTGTTTTTGAAAGAAAAGCAAAAAAAAAAAATCCATTAAAATAGCATCAAATTGATCAGAAATACAGTGTAGACATTGTTAATATTGTAGCTGGAAACGGCTGATTTTTTAAATGGAATATCTACGTAGTTGTACAGAGGCTCATTATCAGCAACCATCACTCCTGTGTTCCAATGGCACGTTGTGTTAGCTAATCCAAGTTTATACTTTTAAAATGCTAATTGATCATTAGAAAACCCTTTTGCATTTATGTTAGCACAGCTGAAAACTGTTCTGCTGATTAAAGAAGCAATAAAACGGACAGGTAGATGTCTCTATATTAGTGGGGCTGTAAATCTCCTACACCCCCATGAGGCCCCAATTCAATCAACTCATCCTCTTATCCCCCACAGAGAGGATTAAACCATTTAATTTTTTTTGTGGGTTTGGGGATGGGGGTCAATAAAGTTTGTAGTTAGTCAAGTGGAAGCCTTAGGAAGTGCAACATAACCAATATCCCACTGTGTCTACAATAGGGGATAAGTTTTAAAAAACTACAAGCCTCAGATTTCCCACTTCCTGGATGGATTTTTCTCAGGTTTTCGCCTGCCATATGAGTTCTATTATAATATTCTGTTATACTCACAGACATCATTCAAACAGTTTTAGAAACTTCAGAGCGTTTTCTATCCAATACACTAATAATAATATTCATATATTAGCAACTGGGCCTGAGTAGCAGGCAGTTTACTTTGGACACCTTATTCATCCAAAGCTACTCAATACTGCCCCCCAATCACCAAGAAGTTAAGAGCATTAGATATGTATTTTCCCCTGTCCCTGTTTCGATGCAGGTGCATGATAATATATGCCATTTAGCAGACGCTTTTATCCAAAGCAACTTACAGTCATGTGTGCATACATTCTACGTATGGGTGGTCCCGGGGATCGAACCCACTACCCTGGCGTTACAAGCGCCATGCTCTACCAACTGAGCTACAGAAGGACCACATGATGAAGGTCTAAATCAAAACAAGATTCACACATATATTATTTAGTATATGTAAAGACAAGATTAAATCAAGAATAGTCTGATGGGTGACAATATTGTCCTGTCACTTGTGACCAGCTGTGTGCAGTAAGGCAAGAAACAGCACATGCCTTTTTTTGTTGCGACTTTTTTCAAACCATAGTCTCACACCTCTTGTAACTTAGCCCATAGGCCTATATATTTTTCAATAAGGTTTGTATCACAATTAACATATTATTATATATATTTTTTTACCAGGTAGGTTGACTGAGAACACGTTCTCATTTGCAGCAACGACCTGGGGAATAGTTACAGGGGAGAGGAGGGGGATGAATGAGCCAATTGTAAACTGGGGATTATTAGGTGACCGTGATGGTTTGAGGGCCAGATTGGGAATTTAGCCAGGACACCGGGGTTAACACCCCTACTCTTACGATAAGTGCCAAGGGATCTTTAATGACCTCAGAGAGTCAGGACACCGGGGTTAACACCCCTACTCTTACAATAAGTGCCAAGGGATCTTTAGTGACCTCAGAGAGTCAGGACACCAGGGTTAACACCCCTACTCTTACGATAAGTGCCATGGGATCTTTAATGACCTCAGAGAGTCAGGACACCAGGGTTAACACCCCTACTCTTACGATAAGTACCATGGGATCTTTAATGACCTCAGAGAGTCAGGACACCCGTTTAACGTCCCATTCGAAAGACACCACCCTACACAGGGCAGTGTCCCCAATCACTGCCTTGGGGCATTGGGATATTTATTTTAGACCAGAGGAAAGAGTGCCTCCTACTGGCCCTCCAACACCACTTCCAGCAGCATCTGGTCTCCCATCCAGGAACTGACCAGGACTAACCCTGCTGAGCTTCAGAAGCAAGCCAGCAGTGGTATGCAGGGTGGTAATGCTGCTTCTTCTTAATAAAATATACACATTAATCTGCTTTACAAGGGCCACAATGCCTCCTAAAAGAATAATCCATGCCTTTTGGGCTGAATATAATAATTATAATTCCCTTCTCCCGGCTGCGTGTTCTGAAGCACCTCTCACTCACATGGCTGTCAGATATCTCAGTTCCTATTAGCCAATGCCTGTTAAGTAATCGGGTCCTTCTCACAGGCTACAAGTGAAGACAGACACATTTGGGACGCAACTGCACGGGTCCTTATAGAATTCCGAGGCGCATATTGAAAATGTTGGAAGAACTGTCCACACATCCGCATGTGCTCACTCTCTCAAATCGTTTGTGGAAAATATCCTTTCGATTTTATTCAGCTTTGTTCAATTGTATTCTTCATACTGTAAAATAATGCCACAGAATTATAAACTAATCTTGTCTGCTAAATGAACTAGTGTAGCCCACAGCCATATGGCACAGCCAGATCAGGACCTAACATCAGGACAACTCAGAGGATTCTGTTCTTCTGAAATAGACTCCATTTTCTTCATATCATAATGTTTATTTAGACCTGTTTATTGTGATGGTGTAGAATATATTACATGGATTTATTATACTTTTTAAACTGTAGATGTTCCAAAGGTCTGCATCAGTGTCTTGTAGGCTATTCGTGGAAGCCACGAGATGCTAAATGTGTTAATGTTAATTAACAGTCAATTACCGGCTGACCGGCACAACCCTGTGCTGCTACCCTATTCCCATCCCTCCCCCAGCAATACTGCCTCTTTGCCTTGCCTGGACCCAATCACAGCCAAGCTGTTGCAGCTTCAGCCAATCACAGGGCCACAGCTCTGGGATTGACGATTGTTGATGTTGCTACCAGCTGCCCAAATCTCCAGGAGCATCATTGCAGGAGAAAATCTAAGAGGGATCCTTGGGACGTCAAACTCTGATGTAACCCCATTGAAGTTCACATTTCATACAGTTAAAGTAAGGGTTAGATAAAGGTTAGGGTTATGGTTAAGGTTAAGGTTAGGGTAGGGGTTAGATAAAGGTTAGGGTTATGGTTAAGGTTAAGGTTAGGGTAGGGGTTAGATAAAGGTTAGGGTTATGGTTAAGGTTAAGGTTAGGGTAGGGGTTAGATAAAGGTTAGGGTTATGGTTAAGGTTAGGGTAGGGGTTAGATAAAGGTTAGGGGTTAGATAGGGGTTAGTTAGATAAAGGTTATGGTTATGGTTAAGGTTAGGGTAGGGGTTAGATAAAGGTTAGGGTTATGGTTAAGGTTAAGGTTAGGGTAGGGGTTAGATAAAGGTTAGGGTTTGGTTGGTTTAGGGGTTAGATAAAGGTTAGGGTTATGGGGTTAGTTAGGGTAGGGGTTAGATAAAGGTTAGGGTTATGGTTAAGGTTAGGGTAGGGGTTAGATAAAGGTTAGGGTTATGGTTAAGGTTAAGGTTAGGGTAGGGGTTAGATAAAGGTTAGGGTTATGGTTAAGGTTAAGGTTAGGGTAGGGGTTAGATAAAGGTTAGGGTTATGGTTAAGGTTAAGGTTAGGGTAGGGGTTAGATAAAGGTTAGGGTTATGGTTAAGGTTAAGGTTAGGGTAGGGGTTAGATAAAGGTTAGGGTTATGGTTAAGGTTAAGGTTAGGTAGGGGTTAGATAAAGGTTTGGGTTATGGTTAAGGTTAAGGTTAGGGTAGGGGTTAGATAAAGGTTAGGTTATGGTTTAGGTTAGTTAGATAAAGGTTAGGGTTATGGCAAAGGTTAGGGTAGGGGTTAGATAAAGGTTAGGGTTATGGTTAGGTTAAGGTTAGGGAGGGGTTAGATAAAGGTTAGGGTTATGGTTAAGGTTAAGGTTAGGGTAGGGGTTAGATAAAGCTAGGGTTATGGTTAAGGTTAAGGTTAGGGTAGGGGTTAGATGCCTCAGGGTTTTTGTTAAGGTTATAGAGTTTGGCTGTGGTGTAGGGGGGGTTAGATAAAGGTTAGGGTTCTGGATCCAAGGTTAGGGAGGGGTTAGATAAAGGTTAGGGTTATGGTTAAGGTTTTGGTTTAGATTCAGGATGGTTATAAAGAGTGTATTATGTTGCCTGTAGGGTTTTAAATGCAGGTAACTTTCCCTGTTGTTGTTTTACAGGAAGGATTCCAGATGTCCCGCTCATTCCCTGTTGATTCCCTGCTGATTCCCTGTTGATTCCCTGTTGATTCCCTGCTGATTCCCTGTTGATTCCCTGCTCATTCCCTGTTGATTCCCTGCTCATTCCCTGTTGATTCCCTGCTGATTCCCTGCTCATTCCCTGTTGATTCCCTGCTGATTCCCTGCTCATTCCCTGCTGATTCCCTGTTGATTCCCTGTTGATTCCCTGCTGATTCCCTGTTGATTCCCTGTTGATTCCCTGTTGATTCCCTGCTCATTCCCTGCTCATTCCCTGTTGATTCCCTGCTGATTCCCTGTTGATTCCCTGTTGATTCCCTGCTGATTCCCTGCTCATTCCCTGTTGATTCCCTGCTGATTCCCTGCTGATTCCCTGTTGATTCCCTGCTCATTCCCTGTTGATTCCCTGCTGATTCCCTGTTGATTCCCTGCTCATTCCCTGTTGATTCCCTGCTGATTCCCTGCTGATTCCCTGTTGATTCCCTGCTCATTCCCTGTTGATTCCCTGTTGATTCCCTGCTGATTCCCTGCTGATTCCCTGTTGATTCCCTGCTCATTCCCTGTTGATTCCCTGTTGATTCCCTGTTGATTCCCTGCTGATTCCCTGTTGATTCCCTGTTGATTCCCTGTTGATTCCCTGTTGATTCCCTGCTCATTCCCTGCTCATTCCCTGTTGATTCCCTGCTGATTCCCTGCTGATTCCCTGTTGATTCCCTGCTCATTCCCTGCTGATTCCCTGTTGATTCCCTGCTCATTCCCTGTTGATTCCCTGTTGATTCCCTGTTGATTCCCTGCTGATTCCCTGCTGATTCCCTGTTGATTCCCTGTTGATTCCCTGTTGATTCCCTGCTGATTCCCTGCTCATTCCCTGCTGATTCCCTGCTCATTCCCTGCTGATTCCCTGCTGATTCCCTGTTGATTCCCTGTTGATTCCCTGTTGATTCCCTGCTGATTCCCTGCTCATTCCCCGCTGATTCCCCGCTGATTCCCCGCTGATTCCCTGCTCATTCCCTGCTGATTCCCTGTTGATTCCCTGCTCATTCACTGCTGATTCCCTGCTCATTCCCTGTTGATTCCCTGCTGATTCCCTGCTCATTCCCTGCTGATTCCGGAATCTTCCCACTGGGATTTTTGGAAAAACCTGGGGATTCTGGGAAAGCTACCAGAAACCACCATTAGATCAACCAGATTCCTAACCAACTTTCTGTACCTGTCTCTCTCCCCCCTCCTCTTCCTCTTCCACTTCCCTGACACTTGACCTGGGCAGCAGAGAGACAGAGAAGTGATGTCATCAACAGTGGACAGGGACAGCATGGTGACCAAGAATTGCCTTTACACCCAGACGGCGAGCTACGGAGACGGGGAGAGGGAGAGTCCCTACCTATCCAAAGACCTAGATTACTCTCTGGGCATTGCACGAGAAGAGGTGCCCCTCTACCCACACCACTCACTACTGTCAAAGTCATATCCATTGTAGGAGTGTTACTGTGTTGGAGGAACAGGTTGACATTCAGTAGTAGTCATATTCATACGAATGTTTACCTTATACAGACAGATCCCTTCATAGTTTTTCTCCTGATGTGTACGTGAACTGCACCTACTAAAGTTCTCCCTTCCTCCCTCTCAGATCGTGTTCAAGGAGAAGGAGGTACTGGAGTGGCAGAGGAAATACGAGGACAGTCGACAGGAAGTGCTGGAGATGAGGTGAGAGGATCAACTGTCAGTCAGGCACATTACCTTGACAACGGTCAGTCATGCCTACCCACTTAGTAAAAAGGTTTCCAAAAGAGTTCTTCAACTGTCCCCATAAGATAACTCTTTTTTGTTCCAGGTAGAACTCTTTTTGTTCCAGGTAGAACTCTTTTGTTTTGTTCCAGATAGAACCCTTTTTGGTTTCAGGTAGAACCCTTTCAGGATCCATGTAGAACCCTCTGTGGAAATTGTTCTACCTGGAACCAAAAAGGGGTTCTTCAAAGGGTTCTCCTATGGGGACATCCAAAAAGAACCCTTTTAGGTTGTAGACATCACAGTTTTTTTTTTGTAAGAGAGTAGTTCAGATTAACTAGGTGATTTATTTCATTAGGCTGATTGGCCCCAACGATAAGGAGGGTTAAGTAGCTAAGAGGGGAGGCTAATCCACCCGCTTACCTCTCTATCCGACAACACCAAAACAAAGCTGTCTGAAAAAGACTGAACGCATGTGTCCAAAAGCATTGCAGTTGTGTGTGCTGATGTTATGTAAAGTACAGGCTGATCTGCTCCGACGTACAGTATATGCAGTCTTTGTAAATACTATAGTTACTGTTTCATGCTACTAGTTTTCTTTCTTGACATGTAGGAGCCTTCCTTCTATTGTCCTCATCTCACCCAAAACAAGCATTTAGGAGCCTTCCTTCTGCTGCCCTCATCTCACCGAAAACAAGCATTTAGGAGCCTTCCTTCTGCTGCCCTCATCTCACCGAAAACAAGCATTTAGGAGCCTTCCTGCTGCCCTCATCTCACCCAAAACAAGCATTTAGGAGCCTTCCTTCTGCCCTCATCTCACCCAAAACAAGCATTTAGGAGCCTTCCTTCTGCTGCCCTCATCTCACCCAAAACAAGCATTTAGGAGCCTTCCTGCTGCCCTCATCTCACCCAAAACAAGCATTTAGGAGCCTTCCTTCTATTGTCCTCATCTCACCCAAAACAAGCAGTGAAAGATTTAAACATATGCCTGAAGAGGTCTTTAGTTGGCCTCGTCCAACTCACTTTTGTGGGTAGGGATGTGACTGTCAAGGAATTTTGGATGAAGGTAATTGGCCAGCCAATTTTTATGTATTTATTTCACCTTTATTTAACCAGGTAGGCTAGTTGAGAACACCTTTATTTAACCAGGTAGGTTAGTTGAGAACACCTTTATTTAACCAGGTAGGCTAGTTGAGAACACCTTTATTTAACCAGGTAGGCTAGTTGAGAACACCTTTATTTAACCAGGTAGGCTAGTTGAGAACACCTTTATTTTACCAGGTAGGCTAGTTGAGAACACCTTTATTTAACCAGGTAGGCTAGTTGAGAACACCTTTATTTAACCAGGTAGGCCAGTTGAGAACACCTTTATTTAACTAGGTAGGCTAGTTGAGAACACCTTTATTTAACTAGGTAGGCTAGTTGAGAACACCTTTATTTAACCAGGTAGGCTAGTTGAGAACACCTTTATTTAACTAGGTAGGCTAGTTGAGAACACCTTTATTTAACTAGGTAGGCTAGTTGAGAACACCTTTATTTAACCAGGTAGGCTAGTTGAGAACACCTTTATTTAACCAGGTAGGCTAGTTGAGAACACCTTTATTTAACCAGGTAGGCTAGTTGAGAACACCTTTATTTAACCAGGTAGGCTAGTTGAGAACACATTTATTTAACCAGGTAGGCTAGTTGAGAACACCTTTATTTAACCAGGTAGGCTGGTTGAGAACACCTTTATTTACCCAGGTAGTCAAGTTGAGAACAAGTTCTCATTTACAATTACGACCTTGCCAAGATAAAGCAAAGCAGTTCGACAGATACAACGACACAGACTTACACATGGAGTAAAACAAACATACAGTCAATAATACAGTATAAACAAGTCTATATACAATGTGAGCAAATCAGGTGAGAAGGGAGGTAAAGGCAAAAAAAAGGCCATGGTGGCAAAGTAAATACAATATAGCAAGTAAAACACTGGAATGGTAGTTTTGCAATGGAAGAATGTGCAAAGTAGAAATAAAAATAATGGGGTGCAAAGGAGCAAAATAAATACATTAATTAAATACAGTTGGGAAAGAGGTAGTTGACATTAACAATGTCTACACTGTATTTCTGATCGATTTTATAAATGGACAATAGATTTGCATTTCTTTCAAAAACAAGAACATTTCTAAGTGACCCCAAACTTTTGAACAGTAGAGTATATGTATGTGTGTGTGTATATACTATGTGTATATTTCCCGGTATGTGTGTGTATATATATATATATATACTATTTGTATTTGTAAGTCGCTCTGGATAAGAGCGTCTGCTAAATGACTTAAATGTAAATGTAATATATACAGTTGAAGTCGGAAGTTTACATACACCTCAGCCAAATACATTTAAACTCAATTTTTCTCAATTCCTGACATTTATTCCTAGTAAAAAGTCCCTGTTCCAGGTCAGTTAGGATCACCACTTTCTTTTAAGAAATGTGAAATGATTTATTTCAGTTTTGAATTCTTTCATCACATTCCCAGTGGGTCAGAAGTTTACATACACTCAATTAGTATTTTATAGCATTGCCTTTAAATTGTTTAACTTGGGTCAAACGTTTAGTGTAGCCTTCTACAAGCTTCCCACAATAAGTTGGGTGAATTTTGGCACATTCCTCCTGACAGAGCTGGTGTAACTGAGTCAGGTTTGTAGGCCTCCTTGCTCGCACACACTTTTTCAGTTCTGCCCACACATTTTCAATAGAATTGAGTTCTGATGGCCACTCCAATACCTTGACTTTGTTGTCCTTAAGCCATTTTGCCACAACTTTGGAAGTATGCTTGTGGTCGATGTCCTTTTGGAAGACGCATTCGCAACCAAGCTTTAACTTCCTGACTGATGTCTTGAGATGTTGCTGCAATATATCCACATACAGTGCCTTGCGAAAGTATTCGGCCCCCTTGAACTTTGCGACCTTTTGCCACATTTCAGGCTTCAAACATAAAGATATAAAACTGTATTTTTTTGTGAAGAATCAACAACAAGTGGGACACAATCATGAAGTCGAACGACATTTATTGGATATTTCAAACTTTTTTAACAAATCAAAAACTGAAAAATTGGGCCTGCATACTTTTGTACCTTTTCTCGGCGGTCTTGACTGATTTCGTTTCATTTTCCCATGATGTCAAGCAAAGAGGCACTGAGTTTGAAGGCAGGCCTTGAAATACATCCACAGCTACACCTCCAATTTACTCAAATGATGTCAATTAGCCTATCAGAAGCTTCTAAAGCCATGACATAATTTTCTGGAATTTTACAAGCTGTTTAAAGGCACAGTCAACTTCTGGCCCACTGGAATTGTGATACAGTGAATTATAAGTGAAATAATCAGTCTGTAAACAATTGTTGGAAAAATAACTTGTGTCATGCACAAAGTAGATGTTTTAACCGACTTGCCAAAATAATAGTTTGTTTACAAGGAATTTGTGTAGTGGTTGAAAAAACGAGTTTTAATGACTCCAACATAAGTGTATGTAAAGTTTCGACATCAGCTGTATTCTGTTTGTGTGTGCATGTATATACATATATAGATTTTTACGGTTATTATATTTTCTTGTCAGTCTTGATCTGTAACCATCGGTTACACAGTGATACAGTACTGGTACCAGCCCTATTTTTGAGTCATGACATTGTGCGTGATCGACCGACGCAAAGAAAAACTCAACCTGTGTTTTGACCTCCAAGAACTCATATGTGTCTTTCAGAAACATGCTCATGCCTTATGCTAACGAAACAAAAGTGTTGAATATTTGTATTTTTATTTATCAATTCATCTTTTGCCGTTTGTGGTTCACAGGAGAATCGTGTCAGAGTATGAGAAGACCATTGCACAGATGATTGGTGAGTGTTTCTCTGACAGCTACAGTCATACTGTCTCATCCCCAGTGAAGCTCAGGGGTTTTCATACACGCTTTACAATTATTGTCTTGAACGTTACGACGACATTTAGATCTGTGCCGAAATAAAACATAGCCAATGTAATTATTTAACAAGAAATAAACAAACAATAAACAACTCACTATTTAACATCACAGGGGATTTAACATCCCAGGGGATTTAACATCACAGGGGATTTAACATCACAGGGGATTTAACATCACAGGGGATTTAGGGGATTTAACATCCCAGGGGATTTAACATCACAGGGGATTTAACATCACAGGGGATTTAACATCACAGGGGATTTAGGGGATTTAACATCACAGGGGATTTAACATCACAGGGGATTTAACATGAGAGGGGATTTAGGGGATTTAACATCACAGGGGATTTAGGGGATTTAACATCACAGGGGATTTAACATCACAGGGGATTTAGGGGATTTAACATCACAGGGGATTTAGGGGATTTAACATCACAGGGGATTTAACATCACAGGGGATTTAGGGGATTTAACATCACAGGGGATTTAACATCACAGGGGATTTAACATCACAGGGGATTTAGGGGATTTAACATCACAGGGGATTTAACATCACAGGGGATTAACATCCCAGGGGATTTAACATCCCAGGGGATTTAACATCACAGGGGATTTAACATCACAGGGGATTTAGGGGATTTAACATCACAGGGGATTTAACATCACAGGGGATTTAACATCACAGGGGATTTAACATCACAGGGGATTTAACATCACAGGGGGATTTAGGGGATTTAACATCACAGGGGGGATTTAACATCACAGGGGGGGATTTAACATCACAGGGGATTTAACATCACAGGGGATTTAACATCACAGGGGATTTAGGGGATTTAACATCACAGGGGATTTAGGGGATTTAACATCACAGGGGATTTAACATCACAGGGGATTTAACATCACAGGGGATTTAGGGGATTTAACATCACAGGGGATTTAACATCACAGGGGATTTAGGGGATTTAACATCACAGGGGATTTAACATCACAGGGGATTTAACATCACAGGGGATTTAACATCACAGGGGATTTAACATCACAGGGGATTTAGGGGATTTAACATCACAGGGGATTTAACATCACAGGGGATGTAACATCACAGGGGATTTAACATCACAGGGGATTTAGGGGATTTAACATCACAGGGGATTTAACATCACAGGGGATTTAGGGGATTTAACATCACAGGGGATTTAACATCACAGGGGATTTAACATCACAGGGGATTTAACATCACAGGGGATTTAACATCACAGGGGATTTAACATCACAGGGGATTTAGGGGATTTAACATCACAGGGGATTTAACATCACAGGGGATTTAACATCACAGGGGATTTAGGGGATTTAACATCACAGGGGATTTAACATCACAGGGGATTTAACATCACAGGGGATTTAACATCACAGGGGATTTAGGGGATTTAACATCACAGGGGATTTAACATCACAGGGGATTTAACATCACAGGGGATTTAGGGGATTTAACATCACAGGGGATTTAGGGGATTTAACATCACAGGGGGGGATTTAACATCACAGGGGATTTAACATCACAGGGGATTTAGGGGATTTAACATCACAGGGGATTTAGGGATTTAACATCACAGGGGGATTTAACATCACAGGGGATTTAGGGGATTTAACATCACAGGGGATTTAACATCACAGGGGATTTAACATCACAGGGGATTTAGGGGGATTTAACATCACAGGGGATTTAACATCACAGGGGATTTAACATCACAGGGGATTTAACATCACAGGGGATTTAACATCACAGGGGATTTAACATCACAGGGGATTTAACATCACAGGGGATTTAGGGGATTTAACATCACAGGGGATTTAACATCACAGGGGATTTAACATCACAGGGGATTTAACATCACAGGGGATTTAACATCACAGGGGATTTAGGGGATTTAACATCACAGGGGATTTAACATCACAGGGGATTTAACATCACAGGGGATTTAGGGGATTTAACATCACAGAGGATTTAGGGGATTTAACATCACAGGGGATTTAGGGGATTTAACATCACAGGGGATTTAACATCACAGGGGATTTAACATCACAGGGGATTTAGGGGATTTAACATCACAGGGGGGGATTTAACATCACAGGGGATTTAGGGATTTAACATCACAGGGGATTTAACATCACAGGGGATTTAACATCACAGGGGATTTAACATCACAGGGGATTTAACATCACAGGGGATTTAGGGGATTTAACATCACAGGGGATTTAACATCACAGGGGATTTAGGGGATTTAACATCACAGGGGATTTAACATCACAGGGGATTTAACATCACAGGGGATTTAGGGGATTTAACATCACAGGGGATTTAACATCACAGGGGATTTAACATCACAGGGGATTTAGGGGATTTAACATCACAGGGGATTTAGGGGATTTAACATCACAGGGGATTTAACATCACAGGGGATTTAGGGGATTTAACATCACAGGGGATTTAGGGGATTTAACATCACAGGGGATTTAACATCACAGGGGATTTAACATCACAGGGGATGTAACATCACAGGGGATTTAACATCACAGGGGATTTAAGGGATTTAACATCACAGGGGATTTAACATCACAGGGGATTTAGGGGATTTAACATCACAGGGGATTTAACATCACAGGGGATTTAACATCACAGGGGATTTAGGGGATTTAACATCACAGGGGATTTAACATCACAGGGGATTAACATCACAGGGGATTTAACATCACAGAGGATTTAACATCACAGGGGATTTAACATCACAGGGGATTTAGGGGATTTAACATCACAGGGGATTTAACATCACAGGGGATTTAACATCACAGGGGATTTAACATCACAGGGGATTTAGGGGATTTAACATCACAGGGGATTTAACATCACAGGGGATTTAACATGAGAGGGGATTTAGGGGATTTAACATCACAGGGGATTTAGGGGATTTAACATCACAGGGGATTTAGGGGATTTAACATCACAGGGGATTTAACATCACAGGGGATTTAGGGGATTTAACATCACAGGGGATTTAGGGGATTTAACATCACAGGGGATTTAACATCACAGGGGATTTAGGGGATTTAACATCACAGGGGATTTAGGGGATTTAACATCACAGGGGATTTAACATCACAGGGGATTTAACATCACAGGGGATTTAGGGGATTTAACATCCCAGGGGATTTAGGGGATTTAACATCACAGGGGATTTAGGGGATTTAACATCACAGGGGATTTAACATCACCGGGGATTTAGGGGATTTAACATCACAGGGGATTTAACATCACAGAGGATTTAACATCACAGGAGATTTAACATCACAGGGGATTTAACATCACAGAGGATTTAACATCACAGGGGATTTAACATCACAGGGGATTTAACATCACAGGGGATTTAGGGGATTTAACATCACAGGGGATTTAACATCACAGAGGATTTAGGGGATTTAACATCACAGGGGATTTAACATCACAGGGGATTTAGGGGATTTAACATCACAGGGGATTTAACATCACAGGGGATTTAACATCACAGGGGATTTAACATCACAGGGGATTTAACATCACAGGGGATTTAACATCACAGGGGATCAGGGGATTTAACATCACAGGGGGGGATTTTAGGGATTTAACATCACAGGGGATTTAACATCACAGGGGATTTAACATCACAGGGGATTTAGGGGATTTAACATCACAGGGGATTTAACATCACAGGGGATTTAACATCACAGGGGATTTAACATCACAGGGGATTTAACATCACAGGGGATTTAACATCACAGGGGATTTAGGGGATTTAACATCACAGGGGATTTAACATCACAGGGGATTTAACATCACAGGGGATTTAGGGATTTAACATCACAGGGGGGGATTTAACATCACAGGGGATTTAACATCCCAGGGGATTTAACATCCAGGGGATTTAACAGGGGATTTAACATCACAGGGATTTAACATCACAGGGGATTTAATTTAGGGGATTTAACATCACAGGGGATTTAACATCACAGGATTTAACATCACAGGGGATTTAACATCACAGGGGATTTAACATCACAGGGGATTTAACATCACAGGGGATTTAACATCACAGGGGGGGATTTAACATCACAGGGGATTTAACATCACAGGGGGATTTAACATCACAGGGGATTTAACATCACAGGGGATTTAACATCACAGGGGATTTAGGGGATTTAACATCACAGGGGATTTAACATCACAGGGGATTTAACATCCCAGGGGATTTAACATCACAGGGGATTTAACATCACAGGGGATTTAACATCACAGGGGATTTAGGGGATTTAACATCACAGGGGATTTAACATCACAGGGGGGATTTAACATCACAGGGGATTTAACATCACAGGGGATTTAACATCACAGGGGATTTTAGGGGATTTAACATCACAGGGGATTTAACATCACAGGGGATTTAGGGGATTTAACATCACAGGGGATTTAACATCACAGGGGATTTAGGGGATTTAACATCACAGAGGATTTAGGGGATTTAACATCACAGGGGATTTAGGGGATTTAACATCACAGGGGATTTAACATCACAGGGGATTTAACATCACAGGGGATTTAGGGGATTTAACATCACAGGGGATTTAACATCACAGGGGATTTAGGGGATTTAACATCACAGGGGATTTAACATCACAGGGGATTTAACATCACAGGGGATGTAACATCACAGGGGATTTAACATCACAGGGGATTTAGGGGATTTAACATCACAGGGGATTTAACATCACAGGGGATTTAGGGGATTTAACATCACAGGGGATTTAACATCCCAGGGGATTTAACATCACAGGGGATTTAACATTCCAGGGGATTTAACATCCCAGGGGATTTAACATCACAGGGGATTTAGGGGATTTAACATCACAGGGGATTTAACATCACAGGGGATTTAACATCACAGGGGATTTAACATCACAGGGGATTTAACATGTGATTTAACATCACAGGGGATTTAACATCACAGGGGATTTAACATCACATGGGATTTAACATCACAGGGGGGATTTAACATCACAGGGGATTTAGGGGATTTAACATCACAGGGGGGATTTAACATCACAGGGGATTTAACATCACAGGGGATTTAACATCACAGGGGATTTAACATCACAGGGGATTTAACATCCCAGGGGGGATTTAACATCCCAGGGGATTTAACATCACAGGGGATTTAACATCACAGGGGATTTTCACAGGGGATTTAACATCACAGGGGATTTAACATCACAGGGGGGGATTTAACATCACAGGGGATTTAACATCACAGGGGATTTAACATCACAGGGGATTTAGGGGATTTAACATCACAGGGGATTTAACATCACAGGGGATTTAACATCACAGGGGATTTAGGGGATTTAACATCACAGCGGATTTAGGGGATTTAACATCACAGGGGATTTAGGGGATTTAACATCACAGGGGATTTAACATCACAGGGGATTTAACATCACAGGGGATTTAGGGGATTTAACATCACAGGGGATTTAACATCACAGGGGATTTAGGGGATTTAACATCCCAGGGGATTTAACATCACAGGGGATTTAACATCACAGGGGATTTAACATCACAGGGGATTTAGGGGATTTAACATCCCAGGGGATTTAACATCCCAGGGGATTTAACATCACAGGGGATTTAACATCACAGGGGATTTAACATCACAGAGGATTTAACATGAGAGGGGATTTAACATCACAGAGGATTTATATCAATATTTGGTTCATTCTCCCTTACCTCACAAACTGTTCAGTATGTTAAGACAAAACATCGTATGTGCCTAAATTCATTATTTTGTCAAAATGAAACACTAAATCTGAATCTGAATCTGCTATTGACGTAAACTGTGTTACCACCTCTAATGCAGCAAAGGCTTTCACCCTTCAATTTGCTAATATAAATACATCTTATTAAGCTCTCCCCCTCCTCTCTCCTCCTCCTCTCTCCACCTCCGCTCTCCTCCTCCGCTCTCCTCCTCCTCTCTCCTCCTTCTCTCTCCTCCTCTCTCTTCCTCCTCTCTCCACCTCCGCTCTCCTCCTCCGCTCTCCTCCTCCTCTCTCCTCCTCCTCTCTAATCCTCCGCTCTCCCCCTCCTCTCTCCTCCTCCTCTCTCCACCTCCGCTCTCCTCCTCCGCTCTCCTCCTCCTCTCTCCTCCTTCTCTCTCCTCCTCTCTCTTCCTCCTCTCTCCACCTCCGCTCTCTTCCTCCTCTCTCCTCCTCTCTCCCCCTCCTCTCTCCTCCTCTCTCCACCTCCGCTCTCCTCCTCCGCTCTCCTCCTCCTCTCTCCTCCTCTCTCCTCCTCCTCCCTCCCCTCCTCCTCTCTCCTCCTCCGCTCTCCTCCTCCTCTCTCCACCTCCACTCTCTTCCTCCGCTCTCCTCCTCCTCTCTCCTCCTCCTCTCTAATCCTCCGCTCTCATCCTCCTCTCTCCTCCACCTCCTCTCTCCTCCTCCGCTCTCCTCCTCCTCTCTCCTCCTCCTCTCTAATCCTCCGCTCTCCTCCTCCTCTCTCCTCCTCTCTCCTCCTCCTCTCTCATCCTCTCTCCCCCTCCTCTCTCCCCCTCCTCTCTCCACCTCCGCTCTCCTCCTCCGCTCTCCTCCTCCTCTCTCCTCCTCCCTCCTCCTCCTCCTCTCCCCCCTCCTCTCTCCTCCTCCGCTCTCCTCCTCCTCTCTCCACCTCCGCTCTCCTCCTCCGCTCTCCTCCTCCTCTCTCCTCCTCCTCTCTAATCCTCCGCTCTCATCCTCCTCTGTCCTCCACCTCCGCTCTCCTCCTCCTCTCTCCTCCTCTCTCCTCCTCCTCCTCTCCCCTCCTCCTCTCTCCTCCTCCGCTCTCCTCCTCCTCTCTCCACCTCCACTCTCTTCCTCCGCTCTCCTCCTCCTCTCTCCTCCTCCTCTCTAATCCTCCGCTCTCATCCTCCTCTCTCCTCCACCTCTCTCTCCTCCTCCTCCCCTCCTCTCATCCTCCTCTGTCCTCCACCTCCTCCTCTCCTCCTCCGCTCTCCTCCTCCTCCCCTCCTCTCTCCTCCTCCTCTCTAATCCTCCGCTCTCATCCTCCTCTCTCCTCCTCCTCTCTCCTCCTCCTCCTCTCTCCTCCTCCGCTCCCCAGCCTCACTTTTCCATTCCACATCAAACCCACAAGATTCACTCCTCGTCCTGTTTATCGCAACTCTCGTTCATTTCTCCCTTTCCACCTCTGGACATTTCTGAAGCTCTGCTCTGATTTGTGCTACTTGATGATTTCATCCCATTATTCACACAGCACCAGGGGAGGGGTCAACTCCATTATTCACACAGCACCAGGGGAGGGGTCAACTCCATTATCCACACAGCACCAGGGGAGGGGTCAACTCTATTATCCATATAGCACCAGGGGTGGGGTCAACACCATTATCCCCACAGCACAAGGGGAGGAGTCAACTCCATTATTCACACAGCACCAGGGGAGGGGTCAACTCCATTATTCACACAGCACCAGGTAGTGGGGTCGACTCCATTATACATACAGCAGCAGGGGAGGGGTCAACTCCATTATCCACACAGCACCAGGGGAGGGGTC
This sequence comes from Oncorhynchus gorbuscha, assembly GCF_021184085.1. Classification (NCBI taxonomy): domain Eukaryota; kingdom Metazoa; phylum Chordata; class Actinopteri; order Salmoniformes; family Salmonidae; genus Oncorhynchus; species Oncorhynchus gorbuscha. Next base: position 88,861,211 of record NC_060179.1, read on the forward strand.
AACTCCATTATTCACACAGCACCAGGCAGTGGGGTCAACTCCATTATCCCCACAGCACCAGGGAGGAGTCAACTCCATTATCCATATAGCACCAGGGGTGAGGTCAACTCCATTATCCACACAGTACCAGGGGAGGGGTCAACTCCATTATTCACACAGCACCAGGGGAGGGGTCAACTCCATTATTCACACAGCACCAGGTAGTGGGGTCGACTCCATTATCCATACACCAGCAGGGGAGGGGTCAACTCCATTATCCACACAGCACCAGGGGAGGGGTCAACTCCATTTTCCATATTGCACCAGTGGTGGGGTCAACTCCATTATTCACACAGCACCAGGGGAGGGGTCAACTCCATTATCCACACAGCACCAGGGGAGGGGTCAACTCTATTATCCATATAGCACCAGGGGTGGGGTCAACACCATTATCCCCACAGCACAAGGGGAGGAGTCAACTCCATTATTCACACAGCACCAGGGGAGGGGTCAACTCCATTATTCACACAGCACCAGGTAGTGGGGTCGACTCCATTATACATACAGCAGCAGGGGAGGGGTCAACTCCATTATCCACACAGCACCAGGGGAGGGGTCAACTCCATTATTCACACAGCACCAGGCAGTGGGGTCAACTCCATTATCCCCACAGCACCAGGGAGGAGTCAACTCCATTATCCATATAGCACCAGGGGTGAGGTCAACTCCATTATCCACACAGTACCAGGGGAGGGGTCAACTCCATTATTCACACAGCACCAGGGGAGGGGTCAACTCCATTATTCACACAGCACCAGGTAGTGGGGTCGACTCCATTATCCATACAGCAGCAGGGGAGGGGTCAACTCCATTATCCACACAGCACCAGGGGAGGGGTCAACTCCATTATTCACACAGCACCAGGCAGTGGGGTCAACTCCATTATCCACACAGTACCAGGGGAGGGGTCAACTCCATTATCCATATGGCACCAGGGGAGGGGTCAACTCCATTATCCTTATAACACCAGGGGTGGGGTCAACTCCATTATCCACACAGCACAAGGGGAGGAGTCAACTCCATTATCCACACAGTACCAGGGGAGGGGTCAACTACATTATCCACACAGTACCAGGGGAGGGTTCAACTCCATTAACTATATAGCACCAGGGGTGGGGTCAACTCCATTATCCACACAGTACCAGGGGAGGGGTCAACTCCATTATCCATATAGCACCAGCGGTGAGGTCAACTCCATTATTCACACAGCACCCGGAGAGGGGTCAACTCCATTATCCCCTCCCCTGGTGCTGTGTGGATAATGGAGTTGACCCCTCCCCTGGTGCTGTGGGGATAATGGAGTTGACCTCACCGCTGGTGCTATATGGATAATGGAGTTGACCTCACCGCTGGTGCTATATGGATAATGGAGTTGACCCCTCCCCTGGTGCTGTGTGGATAATGGAGTTGACCCCTCCCCTGGTGCTGTGGGGATAATGGAGTTGACCCCTCCCCTGGTGCTGTGTGGATAATGGAGTTGACCCCTCCCCTGGTGCTGTGGGGATAATGGAGTTGACCCCTCCCCTGGTGCTGTGGGGATAATGGAGTTGACCCCTCCCCTGGTGCTGTGGGGATAATGGAGTTGACCTCACCACTGGTGCTGTGGGGATAATGGAGGTGACCTCACCGCTGGTGCTATATGGATAATGGAGTTGACCTCACCGCTGGTGCTATATGGTTAATGGAGTTGACCTCACCGCTGGTGCTGTGGGGATAATGGAGTTGACTCCTCCGCTGGTGCTATATGGATAATGGAGTTGACCTCACCGCTGGTGCTATATGGATAATGGAGTTGACCTCACCGCTGGTGCTGTGGGGATAATGGAGTTGACTCCTCCCCTGTACAACACTGAAGGAGCGATACTTTTCTTCTAACACTCAGAAACGTCTCTCTCACCTGTCTGGCGGGGTTGGAGTCAGTTCCATTTCAATTCACTCAATTCATGAAAGTAAGTTGAAATTCCTATTCCAATGTTCCTCAATTATGAGACACATGAAATTCTGTTGAAATGGAACTGATCCCAACTCATGTGTCCTGCACCCTCCCAGCTTGACTTATAACACAACCCCTCA
>NC_060179.1:88868322-88888322 GCF_021184085.1 Oncorhynchus gorbuscha
TCAGTGTTGGAGTGGGCCCCTGGCTATCTGTAATGATGTCTCAGTGTTGGAGTGGGCCCCTGGCTATCTGTAATTATGTCTCAGTGTTGGAGTGGGCCCCTGGCTATCTGTAATTATGTCTCAGTGTTGGAGTGGGCCCCTGGCTATCTGTAATTATGTCTCAGTGTTGGAGTGGGCCCCTGGCTATCTGTAATTATGTCTCAGTGTTGGAGTGGGCCCCTGGCTATCTGTAATTATGTCTCAGTGTTGGAGTGGGCCCCTGGCTATCTGTAATTATGTCTCAGTGTTGGAGTGGGCCCCTGGCTATCTGTAATTATGTCTCAGTGTTGGAGTGGGCCCCTGGCTATCTGTAATTATGTCTCAGTGTTGGAGTGGGCCCCTGGCTATCTGTAATTATGTCTCAGTGTTGGAGTGGGCCCCTGGCTATCTGTAATGATGTCTCAGTGTTGGAGTGGGCCCCTGGCTATCTGTAATTATGTCTCAGTGTTGGAGTGTTCCCCTGGCTATCTGTAATTATGTCTCAGTGTTGGAGTGGGCCCCTGGCTATCTGTAATTATGTCTCAGTGTTGGAGTGGGCCCCTGGCTATCTGTAATGATGTCTCAGTGTTGGAGTGGGCCCCTGGCTATCTGTAATGATGTCTCAGTGTTGGAGTGTTCCCCTGGCTATCTGTAATTATGTCTCAGTGTTGGAGTGGGCCCCTGGCTATCTGTAATGATGTCTCAGTGTTGGAGTGGGCCCCTGGCTATCTGTAATTATGTCTCAGTGTTGGAGTGGGCCCCTGGCTATCTGTAATGATGTCTCAGTGTTGGAGTGGGCCCCTGGCTATCTGTAATTATGTCTCAGTGTTGGAGTGGGCCCCTGGCTATCTGTAATGATGTCTCAGTGTTGGAGTGGGCCCCTGGCTATCTGTAATGATGTCTCAGTGTTGGAGTGGGCCCCTGGCTATCTGTAATGATGTCTCAGTGTTGGAGTGGGCCCCTGGCTATCTGTAATGATGTCTCAGTGTTGGAGTGGGCCCCTGGCTATCTGTAATGATGTCTCAGTGTTGGAGTGGGCCCCTGGCTATCTGTAATGATGTCTCAGTGTTGGAGTGGGCCCCTGGCTATCTGTAATGATGTCTGAGTGGGCCCCTGGCTATCTGTAAATAAAAACAATATAATTGTATTTATATGTAATTCTGGTTCGTCTAATATTAGGAATTAGAAATTATTTATACTTTTACTTTTGATACTTAAGTATATTTACAGTGGAGCAATAAAGTATTTAGTCAGCCACCAATTGTGCAAGTTCTCCCACTTAAAAAGATGAGAGAGGCCTGTAATTTTCATCATAGGTTCACTTCAACTATGACAGACAAAATGAGAAAAAAAAATCCAGAAAATCACATTGTAGGACTTTTAATGAATTTGTTGGTAAATACTTTTCTGTAAAACCAAATACTTTAAAACTTTTACTCAAGTAGTATTTTACTGGGTGACTTTTACTTTTACTCCAGTATGACAATTAGGTACTTTTTCCACCACTGTGTATCAATGACAAAACAACAGCAAAACATGAGGCACAATACTTTTTGAGCTCCCTGTCGATAAGGGGGTTTCAAACATCTCCTCGGGGAGACGTTTTACGTTGTTGTCGTAGCAACCAACTCGCCGGATTCACCTATTTAAAGGTCTTACTGACTCAGGTATGTTAGCTGTGGGATAGTTCAAATACATGGAGTGGCTGGGGAACCAGAGGTTTGGCATCGACAGAAGTCTCAGGTATAAACAAACCCTGGTCACACTAACCACTGCTCGGAAAAGGTCAACCCACTGAGGGGGGGGGGGATCAGAATGTCCCAGTTTGCTGCTTTTCTCTAAAGTCCCCTTTTGGGCCTCGTTCATTTCGCTCATCGTTCAGTGTTTGTTCTGTCTGCATGCTTCACACAGAAACACAACGTTTTATCAACATTGCCTTTGTGCTAAAATGTCCCTAATGCAGGCGTCATTAACTAATGTAGGAATACGTAGTAGTAGGAATTTACTCCGTTTTTTTATTTTATTGATGTCAAATCTCTACCATTTCTCTGTAGTTACCAGTGTGTCTCTGTTTAGCCTCATTTATACTTGGCGCTAACATGCATCCTCAGTCCTGATCTTGTCCGCATTGTGACCGGATCTCTTGGTTCCTCTGTATACAAACTATACACGTGTAAGAAGTCCAGACACAATAATTGGCTGACTGCCTCCGGAGGCGGGTCAGAAACATCGGATCACAATTAGTCTTTTAATCATCGACATCTGTTAGGACAATGTGGCCACAATCAAAATCTGGACAAGATTAAGACTATGGATACATGTCAGAACCTGGTATAAACAGGGCGTGAGTGTGTATATGTAAGCATGTGTGTGTGTGTCGATATTCATATTCCTGTGTGTGTGTGTGTGTGTGTGTGTGTGTGTGTGTGTGTGTGTGTGTGTGTGTGTGTGTGTGTGTGTGTGTGTGTGTGTGTGTGTGTGTGTGTGTGTGTGTGTGTGTGTGTGTGCATGTTTTAGTGTCTTTTGTAATTGTGTGTGCAGAATCAGGACCACCATCTCATCAGTGTCCTCCCTCTCCTCTCTCTATCCTCTCTATCCTCTCTATCCTCCCTCTCTATCCTCCCTCTCCTCTCTCTCTCCTCCCTCTCTCCCTCTCCTCTCTCTCTCTCCTCTCTCTCTCCTCCCTCTCTCCCTCTCTCCCTCTCTCTCTCTCTCTCTCTCCTCCCTCTCTCCCTCTCCCCTCTCTCTGTCCTCCCTCCATCCCACTCCTCTCTCTATCCTCCCTCTCCTCTCTCTATCCTCCATCTCTCATCTCTCCAACCTCTGTCCCTCCATCTCATGTCTCTCTCCGTCCTCTCTCTCTGTCCTCTCTCTCTGCTCCCTCCCTCCAGACGATGAGCAGAAGGATAAGTCTCTGTCTCACCACACCATCCAGCAGCTGACCGTAGAGAAGGACCAGGCTCTTTCAGACCTCAACTCAGTAGAGAAAAGTCTGGCTGAACTGTTCAGACGATACGAGAAGCTGAAGGACGTCCTCGAGGGCTACCGCAAGGTAGTGTAAATTAGGATAGGGGCATCTTCATATGAGACCCTTTCAAACACAGTCTGTCTGTGTATTACCATTCAAACACAGTCTCACTGTGCGTGTTACCTTTCAAACACAGTCTCTCTGTGCATGTGTGTGCTATAGTTGATTGGAGGTATTTTGTGCTGAAACCCTAAATCAGGTGTGTCTCTTTCTGGCTGTGCGTCTCCCCATCAGAATGAGGAGGTGTTGAAGAAATGTGCTCAGGAGTACCTATCCCGGGTGAGGAAGGAGGAACAGCGTTACCATGCCCTGAAGATCCATGCCGAGGAGAAACTAGACAGGTGAGCCCTGAAGATCCATGCCGAGGACAAACTAGACAGATGAGCCCTGAAGTTCCATGCCGAGGAGAAGCCAGACAGGTGAGCCCTGAAGATCCATGCCGAGTAGAAACCTGACAGGTGAGCCCTGAAGATCCATGCCGAGGACAAACTAGACAGGTGAGCCCTGAAGATCCATGCCGAGGACAAACTAGACAGATGAGTCCTGAAGATCCATGCCGAGGAGAAACTAGACAGGTGAGCCCTGAAGATCCATGCCAAGGACAAACTAGACAGGAGAGCCCTGAAGATCCATGCCGAGGAGAAACTAGACAGGTGAGCCCTGAAGATCCATGCCAAGGAGAAACTAGACAGGTGAGCCCTGAAGATCTATGCAGAGGAGGAACTAGACAGGTGAGCCCTGAAGTCATGTAGTCTTTCTACACAGCCAGGTGGATGGACCTCCCTCCCCTCTGGTGAAACTAGACAGGTGAGTCCTGAAGATCTATGCAGAGGAGAAACTAGACAGGTGAGCCCTGACCTAATGGTCATGTAGTCTTTCTACACAGCCAGGTGGATGGACCTCCCTCCCCTCTGGAGAAACTAGACAGGTGAGCCCTGAAGATCTATGCAGCCAGGTGGATGGACCTCCCTCCCCTCTGGAGAAACTAGACAGGTGAGCCCTGACCTAATGGTCATGTAGTCTTTCTACAGAGCCAGGTGGATGGACCTCCCTCCCCTCTGGAGAAACTAGACAGGTGAGCCCTGACTTAATGGTCATGTAGTCTTTCTACACAGCCAGGTGGATGGACCTCCCTCCCCTCTGGAGAAACTAGACAGGTGAGCCCTGACCTAATGGTCATGTAGTCTTTCTGCACAGCCAGGTGGATGGCCCTCCCTTTCCTCTGGAGAAACTAGACAGGTGAGCCCTGACCTAATGGTCATGTAGTCTTTCTACACAGCCAGGTGGATGGACCTCCCTCCCCTCTGGAGAAACTAGACAGGTGAGCCCTGACCTAATGGTCATGTAGTCTTTCTGCACAGCCAGGTGGATGGACCTCCCTTTCCTCTGGAGAAACTAGACAGGTGAGCCCTGACCTAATGGTCATGTAGTCTTTCTACACAGCCAGGTGGATGGACCTCCCTCCCCTCTGGAGAAACTAGACAGGTGAGCCCTGACCTAATGGTCATGTAGTCTTTCTGCACAGCCAGGTGGATGGACCTCCCTTTCCTCTGGAGAAACTAGACAGGTGAGCCCTGACCTAATGGTCATGTAGTCTTTCTACAGAGCCAGGTGGATGGACCTCCCTCCCCTCTGGAGAAACTAGACAGGTGAGCCCTGAAGATCCATGCAGAGGAGAAACTAGACAGGTGAGCCCTGAAGATCCATGCAGAGGAGAAACTAGACAGGTGAGCCCTGAAGATCCATGCCGAGGACAAACTAGACAGATGAGTCCTGAAGATCCATGCCGAGGAGAAACTAGACAGGTGAGCCCTGAAGATCCATGCCAAGGAGAAACTAGACAGGTGAGCCCTGAAGATCCATGCCAAGGACAAACTAGACAGGAGAGCCCTGAAGATCCATGCCGAGGAGAAACTAGACAGGTGAGCCCTGAAGCTCCATGCCAAGGAGAAACTAGACAGGTGAGCCCTGAAGATCTATGCAGAGGAGGAACTAGACAGGTGAGCCCTGACCTAATGGTCATGTAGTCTTTCTACACAGCCAGGTGGATGGACCTCCCTCCCCTCTGGTGAAACTAGACAGGTGAGTCCTGAAGATCTATGCAGAGGAGAAACTAGACAGGTGAGCCCTGACCTAATGGTCATGTAGTCTTTCTACACAGGCAGGTGGATGGACCTCCCTCCCCTCTGGAGAAACTAGACAGGTGAGCCCTGACCTAATGGTCATGTAGTCTTTCTACACAGCCAGGTGGATGGACCTCCCTCCCCTCTGGAGAAACTAGACAGGTGAGCCCTGACCTAATGGTCATGTAGTCTTTCTACAGAGCCAGGTGGATGGACCTCCCTCCCCTCTGGAGAAACTAGACAGGTGAGCCCTGACTTAATGGTCATGTAGTCTTTCTACACAGCCAGGTGGATGGACCTCCCTCCCCTCTGGAGAAACTAGACAGGTGAGCCCTGACCTGACCTAATGGTCATGTAGTCTTTCTGCACAGCCAGGTGGATGGCCCTCCCTTTCCTCTGGAGAAACCAGGTGAGGATGGTCATGTAGTCTTTCTGCACAGCCAGGTGGATGGCCCTCCCTTTCCTCTGGAGAAACTAGACAGGTGAGCCCTGACCTAATGGTCATGTAGTCTTTCTGCACAGCCAGGTGGATGGCCCTCCCTTTCCTCTGGAGAAACTAGACAGGTGAGCCCTGACCTAATGGTCATGTAGTCTTTCTACACAGCCAGGTGGATGGACCTCCCTCCCCTCTGGAGAAACTAGACAGGTGAGCCCTGACCTAATGGTCATGTAGTCTTTCTGCACAGCCAGGTGGATGGACCTCCCTCCCCTCTGGAGAAACTAGACAGGTGAGCCCTGACCTAATAGTCATGTAGTCTTTCTACACAGCCAGGTGGATGGACCTCCCTCCCCTCTGGAGAAACTAGACAGGTGAGCCCTGACCTAATGGTCATGTAGTCTTTCTGCACAGCCAGGTGGATGGACCTCCCTTTCCTCTGGAGAAACTAGACAGGTGAGCCCTGACCTAATGGTCATGTAGTCTTTCTACAGAGCCAGGTGGATGGACCTCCCTCCCCTCTGGAGAAACTAGACAGGTGAGCCCTGAAGATCCATGCAGAGGAGAAACTAGACAGGTGAGCCCTGAAGATCCATGCAGAGGAGAAACTAGACAGGTGAGCCCTGAAGATCCATGCCAAGGAGAAACTAGACAGGTGAGCCCTGAAGATCCATGCCAAGGACAAACTAGACAGGAGAGCCCTGAAGATCCATGCCGAGGAGAAACTAGACAGGTGAGCCCTGAAGATCCATGCCAAGGAGAAACTAGACAGGTGAGCCCTGAAGATCTATGCAGAGGAGAAACTAGACAGGTGAGCCCTGACCTAATGGTCATGTAGTCTTTCTACACAGCCAGGTGGATGGACCTCCCTCCCCTCTGGTGAAACTAGACAGGTAAGTCCTGAAGATCTATGCAGAGGAGAAACTAGACAGGTGAGCCCTGACCTAATGGTCATGTAGTCTTTCTACACAGCCAGGTGGATGGACCTCCCTCCCCTCTGGAGAAACTAGACAGGTGAGCCCTGACCTAATGGTCATGTAGTCTTTCTACACAGCCAGGTGGATGGACCTCCCTCCCCTCTGGAGAAACTAGACAGGTGAGCCCTGACCTAATGGTCATGTAGTCTTTCTACAGAGCCAGGTGGATGGACCTCCCTCCCCTCTGGAGAAACTAGACAGGTGAGCCCTGACTTAATGGTCATGTAGTCTTTCTACACAGCCAGGTGGATGGACCTCCCTCCCCTCTGGAGAAACTAGACAGGTGAGCCCTGACCTAATGGTCATGTAGTCTTTCTGCACAGCCAGGTGGATGGACCTCCCTTTCCTCTGGAGAAACTAGACAGGTGAGCCCTGACCTAATGGTCATGTAGTCTTTCTACACAGCCAGGTGGATGGACCTCCCTCCCCTCTGGAGAAACTAGACAGGTGAGCCCTGACCTAATGGTCATGTAGTCTTTCTGCACAGCCAGGTGGATGGACCTCCCTCCCCTCTGGAGAAACTAGACAGGTGAGCCCTGACCTAATGGTCATGTAGTCTTTCTGCACAGCCAGGTGGATGGACCTCCCTCCCCTCTGGAGAAACTAGACAGGTGAGCCCTGACCTAATAGTCATGTAGTCTTTCTACACAGCCAGGTGGATGGACCTCCCTCCCCTCTGGAGAAACTAGACAGGTGAGCCCTGACCTAATGGTCATGTAGTCTTTCTGCACAGCCAGGTGGATGGACCTCCCTTTCCTCTGGAGAAACTAGACAGGTGAGCCCTGACCTAATGGTCATGTAGTCTTTCTACAGAGCCAGGTGGATGGACCTCCCTCCCTCTGGAGAAACTAGACAGGTGAGCCCTGAAGATCCATGGAGAAACTAGACAGGTGAGCCCTGAAGATCCATGCAGAGGAGAAACTAGACAGGTGAGCCCTGGATCATGCCAAGGAGAAACTAGACAGGTGAGCCCTGAAGATCCATGCCAAGGACAAACTAGACAGGAGAGCCCTGAATATCCATGCCAGGAGAAACTAGACAGGGAGCCCTGAAGATCCATGCCAAGGAGAAACTAGACAGGTGAGCCCTGAAGATCTATGCAGAGGAGAAACTAGACAGGTGAGCCCTGACCTAATGGTCATGTAGTCTTTCTACACAGCCAGGTGGATGGACCTCCCTCCCCTCTGGTGAAACTAGACAGGTGAAGAGAAACTAGACAGGTGAGCCCTGACCTAATGGTCATGTAGTCTTTCTACACAGCCAGGTGGATGGACCTCCCTCCCCTCTGGAGAAACTAGACAGGTGAGCCCTGACCTAATGGTCATGTAGTCTTTCTACACAGCCAGGTGGATGGACCTCCCTCCCCTCTGGAGAAACTAGACAGGTGAGCCCTGACCTAATGGTCATGTAGTCTTTCTACAGAGCCAGGTGGATGGACCTCCCTCCCCTCTGGAGAAACTAGACAGGTGAGCCCTGACCTAATGGTCATGTAGTCTTTCTACACAGCCAGGTGGATGGACCTCCCTCCCCTCTGGAGAAACTAGACAGGTGAGCCCTGACCTAATGGTCATGTAGTCTTTCTGCACAGCCAGGTGGATGGACCTCCCTTTCCTCTGGAGAAACTAGACAGGTGAGCCCTGACCTAATGGTCATGTAGTCTTTCTACACAGCCAGGTGGATGGACCTCCCTCCCCTCTGGAGAAACTAGACAGGTGAGCCCTGACCTAATGGTCATGTAGTCTTTCTGCACAGCCAGGTGGATGGACCTCCCTCCCCTCTGGAGAAACTAGACAGGTGAGCCCTGACCTAATGGTCATGTAGTCTTTCTACAGAGCCAGGTGGATGGACCTCCCTCCCTCTGGAGAAACTAGACAGGTGAGCCCTGATCCATGCAATGGTCATGTGAAGATCCTTTCTGAAGATCCACAGCCAGGTGAGCCCTGAAGATGGACAAATGGATCCATGCCCTAGACAGGTGAGCCCTCCATGCCAAGGAGAAACTAGACAGGTGAGCCCTGAAGATCTATGCAGAGGAGAAACTAGACAGGTGAGCCCTGACCTAATGGTCATGTAGTCTTTCTACACAGCCAGGTGGATGGACCTCCCTCTGGTGAAACCTCTGGAGAAACTAGACAGGTGAGCCCTGACCTAATGGTCATGTAGTCTTTCTACACAGCCAGGTGGATGGACCTCCCTCCCCTCTGGAGAAACTAGACAGGTGAGCCCTGACCTAATGGTCATGTAGTCTTTCTACACAGCCAGGTGGATGGACCTCCCTCCCCTCTGGAGAAACTAGACAGGTGAGCCCTGACCTAATGGTCATGTAGTCTTTCTACAGAGCCAGGTGGATGGACCTCCCTCCCCTCTGGAGAAACTAGACAGGTGAGCCCTGACTTAATGGTCATGTAGTCTTTCTACACAGCCAGGTGGATGGACCTCCCTCCCCTCTGGAGAAACTAGACAGGTGAGCCCTGACCTAATGGTCATGTAGTCTTTCTGCACAGCCAGGTGGATGGACCTCCCTTTCCTCTGGAGAAACTAGACAGGTGAGCCCTGACCTAATGGTCATGTAGTCTTTCTACACAGCCAGGTGGATGGACCTCCCTCCCCTCTGGAGAAACTAGACAGGTGAGCCCTGACCTAATGGTCATGTAGTCTTTCTGCACAGCCAGGTGGATGGACCTCCCTCCCCTCTGGAGAAACTAGACAGGTGAGCCCTGACCTAATGGTCATGTAGTCTTTCTGCACAGCCAGGTGGATGGACCTCCCTCCCCTCTGGAGAAACTAGACAGGTGAGCCCTGACCTAATAGTCATGTAGTCTTTCTACACAGCCAGGTGGATGGACCTCCCTCCCCTCTGGAGAAACTAGACAGGTGAGCCCTGACCTAATGGTCATGTAGTCTTTCTGCACAGCCAGGTGGATGGACCTCCCTTTCCTCTGGAGAAACTAGACAGGTGAGCCCTGACCTAATGGTCATGTAGTCTTTCTACAGAGCCAGGTGGATGGACCTCCTCCCCTCTGGAGAAACTAGACAGGTGAGCCCTGAAGATCCTCTGGAGAAACTAGACAGGTGAGCCCATGAGGAGAAACTAGACAGGTGAGCCCTGAAGATCCATGCCAAGGAGAAACTAGACAGGTGAGCCCTGAAGATCCATGCCAAGGACAAACTAGACAGGAGAGCCAGGCCGAGGAGGATGGATCCATGCCAAGGAGAAACTAGACAGGTGAGCCCTGAAGATCTGGAGAAACTAGACAGGTGAGCCCTGACCTAATGGTCATGTAGTCTTTCTACACAGCCAGGTGGATGGACCTCCCTCCCCTCTGAGAAGGTGAGTCCTGAAGATCTATGCAGAGGAGAAACTAGACAGGTGAGCCCTGACCTAATGGTCATGTAGTCTTTCTACACAGCCAGGTGGATGGACCTCCCTCCCCTCTGGAGAAACTAGACAGGTGAGCCCTGACCTAATGGTCATGTAGTCTTTCTACACAGCCAGGTGGATGGACCTCCCTCCCCTCTGGAGAAACTAGACAGGTGAGCCCTGACCTAATGGTCATGTAGTCTTTCTACAGAGCCAGGTGGATGGACCTCCCTCCCCTCTGGAGAAACTAGACAGGTGAGCCCTGACCTAATGGTCATGTAGTCTTTCTACACAGCCAGGTGGATGGACCTCCCTCCCCTCTGGAGAAACTAGACAGGTGAGCCCTGACCTAATGGTCATGTAGTCTTTCTGCACAGCCAGGTGGATGGACCTCCCTTTCCTCTGGAGAAACTAGACAGGTGAGCCCTGACCTAATGGTCATGTAGTCTTTCTACACAGCCAGGTGGATGGACCTCCCTCCCCTCTGGAGAAACTAGACAGGTGAGCCCTGACCTAATGGTCATGTAGTCTTTCTGCACAGCCAGGTGGATGGACCTCCCTCCCCTCTGGAGAAACTAGACAGGTGAGCCCTGACCTAATGGTCATGTAGTCTTTCTGCACAGCCAGGTGGATGGACCTCCCTCCCCTCTGGAGAAACTAGACAGGTGAGCCCTGACCTAATAGTCATGTAGTCTTTCTACACAGCCAGGTGGATGGACCTCCCTCCCCTCTGGAGAAACTAGACAGGTGAGCCCTGACCTAATGGTCATGTAGTCTTTCTACACAGCCAGGTGGATGGACCTCCCTCCCCTCTGGAGAAACTAGACAGGTGAGCCCTGACCTAATGGTCATGTAGTCTTTCTACAGAGCCAGGTGGATGGACCTCCCTCCCCTCTGGAGAAACTAGACAGGTGAGCCCTGACCTAATGGTCATGTAGTCTTTCTACACAGCCAGGTGGATGGACCTCCCTCCCCTCTGGAGAAACTAGACAGGTGAGCCCTGACCTAATGGTCATGTAGTCTTTCTGCACAGCCAGGTGGATGGACCTCCCTTTCCTCTGGAGAAACTAGACAGGTGAGCCCTGACCTAATGGTCATGTAGTCTTTCTACACAGCCAGGTGGATGGACCTCCCTCCCCTCTGGAGAAACTAGACAGGTGAGCCCTGACCTAATGGTCATGTAGTCTTTCTACACAGCCAGGTGGATGGACCTCCCTCCCCTCTGGAGAAACTAGACAGGTGAGCCCTGACCTAATGGTCATGTAGTCTTTCTACAGAGCCAGGTGGATGGACCTCCTCCCCTCTGGAGAAACTAGACAGGTGAGCCCTGACCTAATGGTCATGTAGTCTTTCTACACAGCCAGGTGGATGGACCTCCCTCCCCTCTGGAGAAACTAGACAGGTGAGCCCTGACCTAATGGTCATGTAGTCTTTCTACACAGCCAGGTGGATGGACCTCCCTCCCCTCTGGAGAAACTAGACAGGTGAGCCCTGACCTAATGGTCATGTAGTCTTTCTGCACAGCCAGGTGGATGGACCTCCCTTTCCTCTGGAGAAACTAGACAGGTGAGCCCTGACCTAATGGTCATGTAGTCTTTCTGCACAGCCAGGTGGATGGACCTCCCTCCCCTCTGGAGAAACTAGACAGGTGAGCCCTGACCTAATGGTCATGTAGTCTTTCTACACAGCCAGGTGGATGGACCTCCCTCCCCTCTGGAGAAACTAGACAGGTGAGCCCTGACCTAATGGTCATGCAGTCTTTCTACACAGCCAGGTGGATGGACCTCCCTCCCCTCTGGAGAAACTAGACAGGTGAGCCCTGACCTAATGGTCATGCAGTCTTTCTACACAGCCAGGTGGATGGACCTCCCTCCCCTCTGGAGAAACTAGACAGGTGAGCCCTGACCTAATGGTCATGTAGTCTTTCTACACAGCCAGGTGGATGGACCTCCCTCCCCTCTGGAGAAACTAGACAGGTGAGCCCTGACCTAATGGTCATGTAGTCTTTCTGCACAGCCAGGTGGATGGACCTCCCTTTCCTCTGAGTCTGGTTCCTCTCTAGGTTTCTTTCTTCTCTGATGTTTTTTTCCCTCTCCACTTGGCTTCAATTAATTTGTTGATAAAAGCTGGTGAGATGACGACTGTTGCTTTGCCATCGAGACAGATCTAAACCAATGGTTTTCCAGTGTTTTAATGTTCATGTCTGGTGTTGTTGTGTTTTCATCAGGAGTGTAACACTTAAAAGACATGGGCAACACAGAATCAACAACCTCAAGACTGTTGCTTTGTGAGAAGGTGTTTAAGTACACGGATAGCCATTTTGATATAAATGATAGGCTGAAAATGACCAAGGGCCTTGCCTTGTCTCCGCGTCAGAGCAGTTAGGCCGAAGCCATGGCCCAGTGATTACGTGGGTGCCGGCCCAAGTAGATAGAAACAGAAAAGTCTGAGCCTTTTTTGGGGGGTAAAACACTAGGGTGAATCCTTAGTGGAGATGTTGCCATAAAGTCTGTGTCCCTCTCCTAACCCCCAGGGCGAACTCTGACATCGCCCAGGTGAGGATGAGGGCTCGTCAGGAGACAGCAGCGTACCAGGCCTCTCTCAGGAAGGAGACCATGAAGGTGGACTCACTGGAGAGAACTCTAGAGCAGAAGGTACAATCACACACACACACACACGCAAGCACGCACGCACGCACACAAACACACACACACACACACAAACCCACGCGGAGACACAAACACTTTAAGGAATACTAGGATAGGTTAAGTAACACCCCACACGTTTTAGATGCACTATTGTTAAGTGACTGACTGGATGTCAAACCCAGGTGTCCTGCATGCCACAAGCCTATGTTAGCCCTCTGAGCCAAAAGCCAAGATGTCTTCAGTCTAAACCTGACAGAACAGAGCCCACGTCTCCTGTCAGCTTTTCAGAGGGATGTACAATAACCTCTTGGTTTTGTCTCTCTTCCTTAAAAGAACAAAGAGATCGAAGAGCTGACCAAGATCTGTGACGAGCTGATCGCCAAGATGGGGAAGAGCTAGCAATGCTGAACACGTCCTGCCCATGTCTTCAGGGCCTCAGGGGGACTGAGTGGTCGAGGAAAACAGAAGAAGGACAGAGAGAGGAAGCTTCCTCTTCTACTTCCATCCCTGGACAGATGGATTTGACGGACAGCTGAGGATGACAGACTATTTCCATGTATCTACCGGCAACATCGCCCCCAAGAGTATTGGAGGGTAACTCCAGGTCAATGGCTTCCTCACCATGTACAGTTTGATGTGCCAATGTGTACCACATATCCTGTACCAATGGTTTGATGAAAGGGACTTAAAAATGGTTGTCATGAATGAGAGAGAGAGAGTGTGTGAGTCGTGGGTGGTTGTGTGTGTGTGTGATAGAAAGAAAGAGCATTGATTGAAGACATCAAAAAGATGTGAAAGCCTTGGATGAAAAGAAAAACAGCAATATTGTGTGTGCATAGATATATATATATATATATACACACACTGAGTGTACAAAATATTAAGAACACCTTCCTAATATTGAGGCCCTCTTTAGCCATCAGAACAGGCTCAATTCGTCAGGTCATGAACTCTACAAGGTGTTGAAAGCAGGGATACTGGCCCATGTTGACTCTACAAGGTGTTGAAAGCAGGGATACTGGCCCATGTTGACTCTACAAGGTGTTGAAAGCAGGGATACTGGCCCATGTTGACTCTACAAGGTGTTGAAAGCAGGGATACTGGCCCATGTTGACTCTACAAGGTGTTGAAAGCAGGGATACTGGCCCATGTTGACTCTACAAGGTGTGGAAAGCAGGGATACTGGCCCATGTTGACTCTACAAGGTGTGGAAAGCAGGGATACTGGCCCATGTTGACTCTACAAGGTGTTGAAAGCGTTCCACAGGGATACTGGCCCATGTTGACTCTACAAGGTGTTGAAAGCGTTCCACGGGGATACTGGCCCATGTTGACTCTACAAGGTGTTGAAAGCAGGGATACTGGCCCATGTTGACTCTACAAGGTGTTGAAAGCAGGGATACTGGCCCATGTTGACTCTACAAGGTGTTGAAAGCAGGGATACTGGCCCATGTTGACTCTACAAGGTGTTGAAAGCAGGGATACTGGCCCATGTTGACTCTACAAGGTGTTGAAAGCGTTCCACGGGGATACTGGCCCATGTTGACTCTACAAGGTGTTGAAAGCAGGGATACTGGCCCATGTTGACTCTACAAGGTGTTGAAAGCAGGGATACTGGCCCATGTTGACTCCAAGGTGTTGACAGGGATACTGGCCCATGTTGACTCTACAAGGTGTTGAAAGCGTTCCACAGGGATACTGGCCCATGTTGACTCTACAAGGTGTTGACAGCGTTCCACAGGGATACTGGCCCATGTTGACTCTACAAGGTGTTGAAAGCGTTCCACAGGGATACTGGCCCATGTTGACTCTACAAGGTGTTGAAAGCAGGGATACTGGCCCATGTTGACTCTACAAGGTGTTGAAAGCAAGGATACTGGCCCATGTTGACTCTACAAGGTGTTGAAAGCGTTCCACAGGGATACTGGCCCATGTTGACTCTACAAGGTGTTGAAAGCAGGGATACTGGCCCATGTTGACTCTCAAGGTGTTGAAAGCAAGGTACAAGGTGTTGAAAGCAGGGATACTGGCCCATGTTGACTCTACAAGGTGTTGAAAGCGTTCCAAGGGATACTGGCCCATGTTGACTCTACAAGGTGTTGAAAGCAGGGATACTGGCCCATGTTGACTCTACAAGGTGTTGAAGGCAAGGGATACTGGCCCATGTTGACTCTACAAGGTGTTGAAAGCAAGGATACTGGCCCATGTTGACTCTACAAGGTGTTGAAAGCAAGGATACTGGCCCATGTTGACTCTACAAGGTGTTGAAAGCAGGGATACTGGCCCATGTTGACTCTACAAGGTGTTGAAGGCAAGGATACTGGCCCATATTGACTCTACAAGGTGTTGAAAGCAAGGATACTGGCCCATGTTGACTCTACAAGGTGTTGACAGCGTTCCACAGGGATACTGGCCCATGTTGACTCTACAAGGTGTTGAAAGCGTTCCACAGGGATACTGGCCCATGTTGACTCTACAAGGTGTTGAAAGCGTTCCACGGGGATACTGGCCCATGTTGACTCTACAAGGTGTTGAAAGCAGGGATACTGGCCCATGTTGACTCTACAAGGTGTTGAAAGCAGGGATACTGGCCCATGTTGACTCTACAAGGTGTTGAAAGCAGGGATACTGGCCCATGTTGACACAGGGATACTGGCCCATGTTGACTCTACAAGGTGTTGAAAGCAGGGATACTGGCCCATGTTGACTCTACAAGGTGTTGAAAGCAGGGATTCATGTTGACACAGGGATACTGGCCCATGTTGACTCTACAAGGTGTTGAAAGCAGGGATACTGGCCCATGTTGACTCTACAAGGTGTTGAAAGCGTTCCACAGGGATACTGGCCCATGTTGACTCTACAAGGTGTTGACAGCGTTCCACAGGGATACTGGCCCATGTTGACTCTACAAGGTGTTGAAAGCGTTCCACAGGGATACTGGCCCATGTTGACTCTACAAGGTGTTGAAAGCAGGGATACTGGCCCATGTTGACTCTACAAGGTGTTGAAACAAGGATAATGTTGACTCTACAAGGTGTTGAAAGCGTTCCACAGGGATACTGGCCCATGTTGACTCTACAAGGTGTTGAAAGCAGGGATACTGGCCCATGTTGACTCTACAAGGTGTTGAAAGCAGGGATACTGGCCCATGTTGACTCTACAAGGTGTTGAAAGCAGGGATACTGGCCCATGTTGACTCTACAAGGTGTTGAAAGCGTTCCACAGGGATACTGGCCCATGTTGACTCTACAAGGTGTTGACAGCGTTCCACAGGGATACTGGCCCATGTTGACTCTACAAGGTGTTGAAAGCGTTCCACAGGGATACTGGCCCATGTTGACTCTACAAGGTGTTGAAAGCAGGGATACTGGCCCATGTTGACTCTACAAGGTGTTGAAAGCAAGGATACTGGCCCATGTTGACTCTACAAGGTGTTGAAAGCAGGGATACTGGCCCATGTTGACTCTACAAGGTGTTGAAGGCAAGGATACTGGCCCATATTGACTCTACAAGGTGTTGAAAGCAAGGATACTGGCCCATGTTGACTCTACAAGGTGTTGACAGCGTTCCACAGGGATACTGGCCCATGTTGACTCTACAAGGTGTTGAAAGCGTTCCACAGGGATACTGGCCCATGTTGACTCTACAAGGTGTTGAAAGCGTTCCACGGGGATACTGGCCCATGTTGACTCTACAAGGTGTGGAAAGCAGGGATACTGGTCCATGTTGACTCTACAAGGTGTTGAAAGCAGGGATACTGGCCCATGTTGACTCTACAAGGTGTTGAAAGCAGGGATACTGGCCCATGTTGACTCTACAAGGTGTTGAAAGCAGGGATACTGGCCCATGTTGACTCTACAAGGTGTTGAAAGTTCCACAGGGATACTGGCCCATGTTGACTCTACAAGGTGTTGAAAGCAGGGATACTGGCCCATGTTGACTCTACAAGGTGTTGAAAGCGTTCCACAGGGATACTGGCCCATGTTGACTCTCCACAGGGAAGGTGTTGAAGCGTTCCACAGGGATACTGGCCCATGTTGACTCTACAAGGTGTTGAAAGCAGGGATACTGGCCCATGTTGACTCTACAAGGTGTTGAAAGCGTTCCACAGGGATACTGGCCCATGTTGACTCTACAAGGTGTTGAAAGCAGGGATACTGGCCCATGTTGACTCTACAAGGTGTTGAAAGCAGGGATACTGGCCCATGTTGACTCTACAAGGTGTTGAAAGCAGGGATACTGGCCCATGTTGACTCTACAAGGTGTTGAAAGCAGGGATACTGGCCCATGTTGACTCTACAAGGTGTTGAAAGCGTTCCACAGGGATACTGGCCCATGTTGACTTCAGTACCTCGTTCCACAGGGATACTGGCCCATGTTGACTCTACAAGGTGTTGAAAGCGTTCCACAGGGATACTGGCCCATGTTGACTCTACAAGGTGTTGAAAGCAGGGATACTGGCCCATGTTGACTCTACAAGGTGTTGAAAGTTCCACAGGGATACTGGCCCATGTTGACTCTACAAGGTGTTGAAAGCAGGGATACTGGCCCATGTTGACTCTACAAGGTGTTGAAAGCAGGGATACTGGCCCATGTTGACTCTACAAGGTGTTGAAAGCAGGGATACTGGCCCATGTTGACTCTACAAGGTGTTGAAAGCAGGGATACTGGCCCATGTTGACTCTACAAGGTGTGGAAAGCAGGGATACTGGCCCATGTTGACTCTACAAGGTGTGGAAAGCAGGGATACTGGCCCATGTTGACTCTACAAGGTGTTGAAAGCAGGGATACTGGCCCATGTTGACTCTACAAGGTGTTGAAAGCAGGGATACTGGCCCATGTTGACTCTACAAGGTGTTGAAAGCGTTCCACGGGGATACTGGCCCATGTTGACTCTACAAGGTGTTGAAAGCAGGGATACTGGCCCATGTTGACTCTACAAGGTGTTGAAAGCAGGGATACTGGCCCATGTTGACTCTACAAGGTGTTGAAAGCAGGGATACTGGCCCATGTTGACTCTACAAGGTGTTGAAAGCGTTCCACAGGGATACTGGCCCATGTTGACTCTACAAGGTGTTGACAGCGTTCCACAGGGATACTGGCCCATGTTGACTCTACAAGGTGTTGAAAGCAGGGATACTGGCCCATGTTGACTCTACAAGGTGTTGAAAGCAGGGATACTGGCCCATGTTGACTCTACAAGGTGTTGAAAGCAGGGATACTGGCCCATGTTGACTCTACAAGGTGTTGAAAGCAGGGATACTGGCCCATGTTGACTCTACAAGGTGTGGAAAGCAGGGATACTGGCCCATGTTGACTCTACAAGGTGTGGAAAGCAGGGATACTGGCCCATGTTGACTCTACAAGGTGTTGAAAGCAGGGATACTGGCCCATGTTGACTCTACAAGGTGTTGAAAGCAGGGATACTGGCCCATGTTGACTCTACAAGGTGTTGAAAGCAGGGATACTGGCCCATGTTGACTCTACAAGGTGTTGAAAGCGTTCCACAGGGAAGCTGGCCCATGTTGACTCTACAAGGTGTTGAAAGCGTTCCACAAGGATACTGGCCCATGTTGACTCTACAAGGTGTGGAAAGCAGGGATACTGGCCCATGTTGACTCTACAAGGTGTGGAAAGCAGGGATACTGGCCCATGTTGACTCTACAAGGTGTTGAAAGCGTTCCACAGGGAAGCTGGCCCATGTTGACTCTACAAGGTGTTGAAAGCGTTCCACAGGGATACTGGCCCATGTTGACTCTACAAGGTGTTGAAAGCGTTCCACAGGGATACTGGCCCATGTTGACTCTACAAGGTGTTGAAAGCAGGGATACTGGCCCATGTTGACTCTACAAGGTGTTGAAAGCAGGGATACTGGCCCATGTTGACTCTACAAGGTGTTGAAAGCAGGGATACTGGCCCATGTTGACTCTACAAGGTGTTGAAAGCAGGGATACTGGCCCATGTTGACTCTACAAGGTGTGGAAAGCAGGGATACTGGCCCATGTTGACTCTACAAGGTGTGGAAAGCAGGGATACTGGCCCATGTTGACTCTACAAGGTGTTGAAAGCGTTCCACAGGGATACTGGCCCATGTTGACTCTACAAGGTGTTGAAAGCAGGGATACTGGCCCATGTTGACTCTACAAGGTGTTGAAAGCAAGGATACTGGCCCATGTTGACTCTACAAGGTGTTGAAAGCGTTCCACAGGGATACTGGCCCATGTTGACTCTACAAGGTGTTGAAAGCAGGGATACTGGCCCATGTTGACTCTACAAGGTGTTGAAAGCAGGGATACTGGCCCATGTTGACTCTACAAGGTGTTGAAAGCAGGGATACTGGCCCATGTTGACTCTACAAGGTGTTGAAAGCGTTCCACAGGGATACTGGCCCATGTTGACTCTACAAGGTGTTGACAGCGTTCCACAGGGATACTGGCCCATGTTGACTCTACAAGGTGTTGAAAGTTCCACAGGGATACTGGCCCATGTTGACTCTACAAGGTGTTGAAAGCAGGGATACTGGCCCATGTTGACTCTACAAGGTGTTGAAAGCACAGGGATGCTGGGATGTTGACTGGCCAGGGATACTGGCCCATATTGACTCTACAAGGTGTTGAAAGTTCCACAGGGATACTGGCCCATGTTGACTCTACAAGGTGTTGAAAGCAGGATACTGGCCCATGTTGACTCTACAAGGTGTTGAAAGTTCCACAGGATACTGGCCCATGTTGACTCTACAAGGTGTTGAAAGCAGGGATACTGGCCCATGTTGACTCTACAAGGTGTTGAAAGCAAGGGATACTGGCCCATGTTGACTCTACAAGGTGTTGAAAGCAGGGATACTGGCCCATGTTGACTCTACAAGGTGTTGAAAGCGTTCCACAGGGATGGCCCTGTTGACTCTACAAGGTGTTGAAACAGGGATCTACAAGGTGTTGAAAGTCTTCCACAGGGATACTGGCCCATGTTGACTCTCGTTCCACAGGGATGCTGGTGTTGACTTCAGTACGTTCCACAGGGATACTGGCCCATGTTGACTCTACAGGGAAGGTGTTGAAAGCAGGGATACTGGCCCATGTTGACTCTACAAGGTGTTGAAAGCGTTCCACAGGGATACTGGCCCATGTTGACTCTCGTTCCACAGGGAAGCTGGCCCATGTTGAAACCTCGTTCCACAGGGATACTGGCCCATGTTGACTTCTACCTCGTTCCACAGGGGTGTCCATGTTGACTTGACCTCGTTCCACAGGGATGCTGGCCCATGTTGACTCTACAAGCTGGCCCATGTTGACTTCAGTACCTCGTTCCACAGGGAAGCTGGCCCATGTTGACTTCAGTACCTCGTTCCACAGGGAAGCTGGCCCATGTTGACTTCAGTGTTGAAAGCGTTCCACAGGGATGCTGGCCCAT
>NC_060179.1:88893322-88915822 GCF_021184085.1 Oncorhynchus gorbuscha
TGAGACTCGAAATTGAGCTCAGGTGCATCCTGTTTCCATTGATCATCCTTGAGATGTTTCTACAACTTGATTGGAGTCCACCAAACAGGCCTTTATGGTAGAGTGACCAGATGGAAGCCACTCCTCAGTAAAAGGCACTACAGCCCACTTGGATTTTTCCAAAAGGCACCTAAAGGACTCTCAGATCATGAGAAACAAGATTCTCTGGTCTGATGAAACCAAGATTAAACCCTTTGGCCTGAATGCCAAACGTCACGTCTGGAGGAAACCTGCCACCATCCCTACGGTGAAGCATGGTGGTGACAGCATCATGCTGTGGAGATGTTTTTCAGCGGCAGGGACTGGGAGACTAGTCAGGATCGAGGAAAAGATGAACGGAGCAAAAAAAAAATACAGAGAGATCCTTGATGATAATCTGCTCCAGAGTGCTCAGGACCTGAGACTGGGGCGAAAGTTCACCTTCCAACAGGACAACGACCCCAAGCACACAGCCAAGACAACGCAGGAGTGACTTCGAGAAAGTCTCTGAATGTCCTTGAGTGGCCCAACCAGAGCCCGGACTTGAACCCGATCAAACATCTCTGGTGTCACGCACTGAACATAGAGAGCCCCTGGGGGTCTCTATGGTGTTTTAGGTCAGAGCGTGATTGGGGGGGGTTCTATGTTGGTGTGTGTGTGGTTCCCAATTAGAGGCAGCTGATAATCATTACCTCTAATTGGGGATCATATATAGTGTGTCCTTTTTCCCCTCCTGCTATGGGGGATATTGTTTTGTGTGAGTGCCTATGTGACCTACGTATTTCACGATCGTTATATCTTTGTTGTTTTGGAAGTTTCACTGTCGTTAAAATGTGGAACTCTACTGCGCTTTCGTCCAATTATTTATACGACGGTCGTGACATCTGGAGAGACCTGAAAATCGCAGCAACGCTCCCCATCCAACCTGACGGAGCTTGAGAGGATCTGCAGAGAAGAATGGGAGAAACTCCCCAAATACAGGTGTACCAAGCTTGTAGTGTCATACCTTAGAAGATACCTATATAGTCTCGCTATTGTTTTTTACGCTCTTTAAACTACCTGTTACTTTTATTTCTTATGTTTATCTGTATTTTATTTTAATTAGGAAGAAATGGGCTCCAACACAAATCCCTCGTTGTTGTTAGTAAAGTCTAATTCAAATGAAGACTGTTGAAATGATACCTACTGGGATTTCAGCACCATGAGCTGTCCATTTCTACATTTACATTTAATTTAAGTAAGACGCTCTTATCCAGAGCGACTTACAAATTGGATTGATTGATTGATTTCTGATTGATTATGTCTCGGCTGCAGCTGTAAGTTTTAGCACCACAATGTAGGTTATTCTAATCTGGTTTATTGTGAGGTCAATAACTCTGATAAATAGGCATTTATTATGTGCAAGAAACACATTGTTTTTAATCAAGCTATCAAAGTTGACCTCCGGTCCTCCTTCTCATTTTCGTGCTCTCCTTTTCAAACTGAACAGGCTATAGTCTAGTCCGTGTGCAAGATGTTTTGGGCCTAATAAATAAAACAATTCAGAAGAAGCCTATAACTCCTCCTGAACTGTCACCAGGTCAATGTTTTTAACTAAATTACTTTTATCCCAAGTACTTTTTAAATAAGCTGTGTTTTACTTACACTTTAGTTTTACTTCTACTTAAGTAAAATGTAATTAAAGTAATTTCTTAGTCACACTGTCACGTTCTGACCTTAGTTCCTTTTTTATGTCTCTGTGTTTGGTTTGGTCGGGGCGTGAGTTGGGGTGGGTAGTCCATGTTCTTTTTTCTATATTATGTTTCTATGTGTTCGGCCTAGTATGGTTCTCAATCAGAGGCAGGTGTCGTTCGTTGTCTCTGATTGAGAATCATAATTAGGTAGCCTGTTTTCCCCATTTTGGTTGTGAGGGAGTGTTTTCTGTCTGCACCAGACAGAACTGTTTCGGTTTCATTTCGTTCACTTGTTTTTTTTTTGGTCATTCAGTGTTCTGTTGTATTAAATAAACACTTTTACCACGCTGCGCGCTCACCTTCTTCCACCAACAGCCGTTACACTGTGTTTCCTAACTGATCAGGTAGAACAGAACATGCAGTCGTCGTAAGGATTAGAATGACTGCTGCTACATTTGACATGATAAAGATAAAGATGATAAAATGACATGATAAAGATAAAGATGATAAAATGACATGATAAAGATGATAAAATGATAAAGATGATAAAATGATAAAGATGATAAAATGATAAAGATGATAAAATGATAAAGATGATAAAATGATAAAGATGATAAAATGATAAAGATGATAAAGATAAAGATGATAAAAAGATAAAGATGATAAAGATAAAGATGATAAAGATAAAGATGATAAAGATAAAGATGATAAAGATAAAGATGATAAAGATAAAGATGATAAAAAGATAAAGATGATAAAGATAAAGATGATAAAAAGATAAAGATGATAAAGATAAAGATGATAAAGATAAAGATGATAAAGATAAAGATGATAAAAAGATAAAGATGATAAAGATAAAGATGATAAAGATAAAGATGATAATGATAAAGATGATAAAGATAAAGATGATAAAGATAAAGATGATAAAGATAAAGATGATAAAGATAAAGATGATAAAGATAAAGATGATAAAGATAAAGGTGATAAAATGAAGAAACTTCCTAAAAGTATTTGGATTTCAAAACATCATCTTAATTCCTCAACAAATTTTTTTTTTACATAAAGTCAATATTTTGGGGAAGGTAGCCTAGTGGTTAGAGCAGGTAGCCTAGTGGTTAGAGGCAGGTAGCCTAGTGGTTAGAGCAGGTAGCCTAGTGGTTAGAGGCAGGTAGCCTAGTGGTTAGAGCAGGTAGCCTAGTGGTTAGAGGCAGGTAGCCTAGTGGTTAGAGCAGGTAGCCTAGTGGTTAGAGGCAGGTAGCCTAGTGGTTAGAGGCAGGTAGCCTAGTGGTTAGAGGCAGGTAGCCTAGTGGTTAGAGGCAGGTAGCCTAGTGGTTAGAGGCAGGTAGCCTAGTGGTTAAATCAAATCAAATCAAATCAAATTTATTTATATAGCCCTTCGTACATCAGCTGATATCTCAAAGTGCTGTACAGAAACCCAGCCTAAAACCCCAAACAGCAAACAATTCAGGTGTAAAAGCACGGTGGCTAGGAAAAACTCCCTAGAAAGGCCAAAACCTAGGAAGAAACCTAGAGAGGAACCGGGCTATGTGGGGTGGCCAGTCCTCTTCTGGCTGTGCCGGGTAGAGATTATAACAGAACATGACCAAGATGTTCAAATGTTCATAAATGACCAGCATGGTCAAATAATAATAAGGCAGAACAGTTGAAACTGGAGCAGCAGCACAGTCAGGTGGACTGGGGACAGCAAGGAGCCATCATGTCAGGTAGTCCTGGGGCACGGTCCTAGGGTTCAGGTCCTCCGAGAGAGAGAAAGAAAGAGAGAATTAGAGAGAGCATATGTGGGGTGGCCAGTCCTCTTCTGGCTGTGCCGGGTGGAGATTATAACAGAACGTGGCCAAGATGTTCAAATGTTCATAAATGACCAGCATGGTTGAATAATAGTAAGGCAGAACAGTTGAAACTGGAGCAGGAGCATGGCCAGGTGGACTGGGGACAGCAAGGAGTCCTCATGTCAGGTAGTCCTGGGACATGGTCCTAGGGCCCAGGCCAGTTGAAACTGGAGCAGCAGCATGGCCAGGTGGACTGGGGACAGCAAGGAGTCATCATCTCAGGTAGTCCTGGGGCATGGTTCTAGGGCTCAGGTCCTCCGAGAGAGAGAAAGAAAGAGAGAAGGAGAGAATTAGAGAACGCACACTTAGATTTACACAGGACACCGAATAGGACAGGAGAAGTACTCCAGATAAACAAACTGACCCTAGCCCCCCGACACATAAACTACTGCAGCATAAATACTGGAGGCTGAGACAGGAGGGGTCAGGAGACACTGTGGCCCCATCCGAGGACACCCCCGGACAGGGCCAAACAGGAAGGATATAACCCCACCCACTTTGCCAAAGCACAGCCCCCACACCACTAGAGGGAAATCTTCAACCACCAACTTACCATCCTGAGACAAGGCCGAGTATAGCCCACAAAGATCTCCGACACGGTACAACCCAAGGGGGGGAACCCAGACAGGCCGACCACAACAGTGAATCAACCCACCCAGGTGACGCACCCCCCCAGGGACGGCACGAGAGAGCCCCAGCAAGCCAGTGACTCAGCCCCGTAACAGGGTTAGAGGCAGAGAATCCCAGTGGAAAAAGGGGAACCGGCCAGGCAGAGACAGCAAGGGCGGTTCGTTGCTCCAGAGCCTTTCCGTTCACCCTCCCACTCCTGGGCCAGACTACACTCAATCATATGACCCACTGAAGAGATGAGTCTTCAGTAAAGACTTAAAGGTTGAGACCGAGTTTGCGTCTCTGACATGGGTAGGCAGACCGTTCCATAAAAATGGAGCTCTATAGGAGAAAGCCCTGCCTCCAGCTGTTTGCTTAGAAATTCTAGGGACAATTAGGAGGCCTGCGTCTTGTGACCGTAGCGTACGTATAGGTATGTACGGCAGGACCAAATCAGAGAGGTAGGTAGGAGCAAGCCCATGTAATGCTTTGTAGGTTAGCAGTAAAACCTTGAAATCAGCCCTTGCTTTGACAGGAAGCCAGTGTAGAGAGGCTAGCACTGGAGTAATATGATCAAATTTTTTGGTTCTAGTCAGGATTCTAGCAGCCGTATTTAGCACTAACTGAAGTTTATTTAGTGCTTTATCCGGGTAGCCGGAAAATAGAGCATTGCAGTAGTCTAACCTAGAAGTGACAAAAGCATGGATTAATTTTTCTGCATCATTTTTGGACAGAAAGTTTCTGATTTTTGCAATGTTACGTAGATGGAAAAAAGCTGTCCTCGAAATGGTCTTGATATGTTCTTCAAAAGAGAGATCAGGGTCCAGAGTAACGCCGAGTAACACCTGGTTAGAGGAAGGTAGCCTAGTGGTTAGAGGCAGGTAGCCTAGTGGTTAGAGGCAGGTAGCCTAGTGGTTAGAGGCAGGTAGCCTAGTGGTTAGAGGCAGGTAGCCTAGTGCTTAGAGGCAGGTAGCCTAGTGGTTAGAGATAGGTAGCCTTGTGGTTAGAGGCAGGTAGCCTAGTGGTTAGAGGCAGGTAGCCTAGTGGTTAGAGGCAGGTAGCCTAGTGGTTAGAGCAGGTAGCCTAGTGGTTAGAGGAAGGTAGCCTAGTGGTTAGAGGCAGGTAGCCTAGTGGTTAGAGACAGGTAGCCTAGTGGTTAGAGGCAGGTAGCCTAGTGGTTAGAGGCAGGTAGCCTAGTGGTTAGAGGCAGGTAGCCTAGTGGTTAGAGGCAGGTAGCCTAGTGGTTAGAGCGGTGGGCCAGTAACTGAAAGGTTGCTAGATCGCATTCCTGAGCTGACGAGGTAAAAATCTGTCGTTCTGAACAAGGCAGTTAACCCACTGTTCCTAGACCAGTTAACCCACTGTTCCTAGACCAGTTAACCCCCTGTTCCTAGACCAGTTAACCCACTGTTCCTAGACCAGTTAACCCACTGTACCTAGACCAGTCAACCCACTGTTCCTAGACCAGTTAACCCACTGTTCCTAGACCAGTTAACCCCACTGTTCCTAGACCAGTTAACCCACTGTTCCTAGACCAGTTAACCCACTGTTCCTAGACCAGTTAACCCACTGTTCCTAGACCAGTTAACCCACTGTTCCTAGACCAGTTAACCCACTGTTCCTAGACCAGTTAACCCACTGTTCCTAGACCAGTTAACCCACTGTTCCTAGACCAGTTAACCCACTGTTCCTAGACCAGTTAACCCACTGTTCCTAGACCAGTTAACCCACTGTTCCTAGACCAGTTAACCCACTGTTCCTAGACCAGTTAACCCACTGTTCCTAGACCAGTTAACCCACTGTTCCTAGACCAGTTAACCCACTGTTCCTAGACCAGTTAACCCACTGTTCCTAGACCAGTTAACCTGCTGTTCCTAGTCATTGTAAATACTCACGCCCTGACCTACTCTACCATAGAAAATAGAGGCTTTCTATGGTCAGGACGTGACTAGGGGGTTAGTCTAGTTTATATTTTCTATGGTCAGGACGTGACTAGGGGGTTAGTCTAGTTTATATTTTCTATGGTCAGGACGTGACGAGGGGGTTAGTCTAGTTTATATTTTCTATGGTCAGGACGTGACTTGGGGGTTAGTCTAGTTTATATTTTCTATGGTCAGGACGTGACGAGGGGGTTAGTCTAGTTTATATTTTCTATGGTAGAGTAGGTCAGGACGTGACTAGGGGGTTAGTCTAGTTTATATTTTCTATGGTAGAGTAGGTCAGGGCATGACTAGAGGGTTAGTCTAGTTTATATTTTCTATGGTAGAGTAGGTCAGGACGTGACTAGGGGGTTAGTCTAGTTTATATTTTCTATGGTAGAGTAGGTCAGGACGTGACTAGGGGGTTAGTC
Organism: Oncorhynchus gorbuscha; assembly: GCF_021184085.1. Lineage (NCBI taxonomy): Eukaryota > Metazoa > Chordata > Actinopteri > Salmoniformes > Salmonidae > Oncorhynchus > Oncorhynchus gorbuscha. The sequence goes on from NC_060179.1 coordinate 88,899,823, forward strand.
TAGTTAATATTTTCTATGGTAGAGTAGCCAGGACGTGACTAGGGGGTTAGTCTAGTTTATATTTTCTATGATAGAGTAGTCAGGACGTGACTAGGGGGTTAGTCTAGTTTATATTTTATATGGTCAGGACGTGACTAGGGGGTTAGTCTAGTTTATATTTTCTATGGTCAGGACGTGACTAGGGGGTTAGTCTAATTTATATTTTCTATGGCAGAGTAGGTCAGGACGTGACTAGGGGGTTAGTCTTGTTTATATTTTCTATGGTCAGGACGTGACTAGTGGGTTAGTCTAGTTTATATTTTCTATGGTAGAGTAGGTCTGGACATGACTAGGGGGTTAGTCTAGTTTATATTTTCTATGGTAGAGTAGGTCAGGACGTGACTAGGGGGTTAGTCTAGTTTATATTTTCTATGGTAGAGTAGTCAGGACGTGACTAGGGGGTTATTCTAGTTTATATTTTCTATGGTAGAGTAGGTCAGGGCATGACACTCTCTCTGAAAATAACGCGTTTCGAAAACAAATGGGCAAAACTAAACAGAAACAACACAGGGTGTCTTGTTACAGAGGCTGCAGTCTGCCAGGAAGCTTCCATCTATACAGGTAAAGAGCCTGCAGTCTGCCAGGAAGCTTCCATCTATACAGGTAAAGAGCCTGCAGTCTGCTTCCATCTATACAGGTAAAAGCAGTTCCATCTATAGGTAAAGACAGTCTGTAAAGCTTCCATCTATACAGGTAAAGAGCCTGCAGTCTGCCAGGAAGCTTCCATCTATACAGGTAAAGAGCCTGCAGTCTGCCAGGAAGCTTCCATCTATACAGGTAAAGAGCCTGCAGTCTGCCAGGAAGCTTCCATCTATACAGGTAAAGAGCCTGCAGTCTGCCAGGAAGCTTCCATCTATACAGGTAAAGAGCCTGCAGTCTGCCAGGAAGCTTCCATCTATACAGGTAAAGAGCCTGCAGTCTGCCAGGAAGCTTCCATCTATACAGGTAAAGAGCCTGCAGTCTGCCAGGAAGCTTCCATCTATACAGGTAAAGAGCCTGCAGTCTGCCAGGAAGCTTCCATCTATACAGGTAAAGAGCCTGCAGTCTGCCAGGAAGCTTCCATCTATACAGGTAAAGAGCCTGCAGTCTGCTTCCATCCAGGAAGCTTCCATCTATACAGGTAAAGAGCCTGCAGTCTGCCAGGAAGCTTCCATCTATACAGGTAAAGAGCCTGCAGTCTGCCAGGAAGCTTCCATCTATACAGGTAAAGAGCCTGCAGTCTGCCAGGAAGCTTCCATCTATACAGGTAAAGAGCCTGCAGTCTGCCAGGAAGCTTCCATCTATACAGGTAAAGAGCCTGCAGTCTGCCAGGAAGCTTCCATCTATACAGGTAAAGAGCCTGCAGTCTGCCAGGAAGCTTCCATCTATACAGGTAAAGAGCCTGCAGTCTGCCAGGAAGCTTCCATCTTCCATCTCCATACAGGTAAAGAGCCTGCAGTCTGCCAGGAAGCTTCCATCTATGCACAGGTAAAGAGCCTGCAGTCTGCCAGGAAGCTTCCATCTATACAGGTAAAGAGCCTGCAGTCTGCCAGGAAGCTTCCATCTATACAGGTAAAGAGCCTGCAGTCTGCCAGTCTGCCAGTCTGCCAGGAAGCTTCCATCTATACAGGTAAAGAGCAGTCTGCCAGAAGCTTCCATCTATACAGGTAAAGAGCCTGCAGTCTGCCAGGAAGCTTCCATCTATACAGGTAAAGAGCCTGCAGTCTGCCAGGAAGCTTCCATCTATACAGGTAAAGAGCCTGCAGTCTGCCAGGAAGCTTCCATCTATACAGGTAAAGAGCCTGCAGTCTGCCAGGAAGCTTCCATCTATACAGGTAAAGAGCCTGCAGTCTGCCAGGAAGCTTCCATCTATACAGGTAAAGAGCCTGCAGTCTGCCAGGAAGCTTCCATCTATACAGGTAAGAATCTAGCTACAGATTCAGATTATTATACGTCTCTACTGTTGTCAGAAAGTTGTTTTCATTGCTAAAACTAAAATGTGATTTGTGTCCAAACCTTTGACTGGTACTGTACATTATTAATCAATCTGTTCAGTCCTTGTAATGCCGCACCTATATAATCCTATAATCCCCTCATGTTTGTTCGGGAAGATGCACAACACACTTTGAATACCTGGGGAAAAAGGATCAAGTGACATGGACTGTTAAGGCAGGGGACATGGACTGTTAAGGCAGGGGACATGGACTGTTAAGGCAGGGGACATGGACTGTTAAGGCAGGGGACATGGACTGTTAAGGCAGGGGACATGGACTGTTAAGGCAGGGTACATGGACTGTTAAGGCAGGGGACATGGACTGTTAAGGCAGGGGACATGGACTGTTAAGGCTGGGTACATGGAATGTGTCTACTCAACATCTGTCCTCCTTAATGTGTCTACTCAACATCTGTCCTCCTTAATGTGTCTCCTCAACACCTGTCCTCCTTAATGTGTCTCCTCAACACCTGTCCTCCTTAATGTGTCTTCTCAACACCTGTCCTCCTTAATGTGTCTCCTCAACACCTGTCCTCCTTAATGTGTCTTCTCAACACCTGTCCTCCTTAATGTGTCTTCTCAACACCTGTCCTCCTTAATGTGTCTTCTCAACACCTGTCCTCCTTAATGTGTCTTCTCAACACCTGTCCTCCTTAATGTGTCTTCTCAACACCTGTCCTCCTTAATGTGTCTTCTCAACACCTGTCCTCCTTAATGTGTCTTCTCAACACCTGTCCTCCTTAATGTGTCTTCTCAACACCTGTCCTCCTTAATGTGTCTTCTCAACACCTGTCCTCCCAGGAATTCAATACTGCGTCAGATGCCTGAGGCTTTCTGTGAATCAGAATTCAATAGTGGCTCAGATGCTTGAGGCTTTCTGTGAATCAGAATTCAATACTGGCTCAGATGCTTGAGGCTTTCTGTGAATCAGAATTCAATACTGGCTCAGATGCTTGAGGCTTTCTGTGAATCAGAATTCAATACTGGCTCAGATGCTTGAGGAGGCTTTCCGTGAATCAGAATTCAATACTGGCTCAGATGCTTGAGGAGGCTTTCTGTGACATAGCTGTGTTAAAAGGGGCACCAACATTCTAACCGTTTTGCTTCTTTTCAGTTTATGCAAAACAAGCAAGTCCAGTGTAGAAGCACAGCGGTTTAGACAGACGGGCAGGTGGGAAGGACGGGCTCATAATAACAGCTGGAACGGAACTAATGGAATGGGATCCAACACCGCACACGGTCTCCGTCTGTTTGATGACATTCCATTCACGTCACACCAGTCATTATGATGAGCCGTCCTCCCCTCAGCAGCCTCCTGTGTCGTAGAGAATCATTGTGAAATAGATTTTCCATCACCAAAAATATTGTATTTTCAGCTGTTGTACAAAAACGGCAGTTCTCTATAGAGTCAGCTACCATCCTCAGTAGGGGTGGCTATAGAGTCAGTAGGAGTGGCTATAGAGTCAGCTACCATCCTCAGTAGGAGTGACTATAGAGTCAGTAGGAGTGGTTATAGAGTCAGCTACCATCCTCAGTAGGAGTGGCTATAGAGTCAGCTACCATCCTCAGTAGGAGTGGCTATAGAGTCAGTAGGAGTGGCCATAGAGTCAGCTACCATCCTCAGTAGGAGTGGCTATAGAGTCAGTAGGAGTGGCTATAGAGTCAGCTACCATCCTCAGTAGGAGTGACTATAGAGTCAGCTACCATCCTCAGTAGGAGTGGCTATAGAGTCAGCTACCATCCTCAGTAGGAGTGACTATAGTCAGTAGGAGTGACTATAGAGTCAGCTACCATCCTCAGTAGGAGTGGCTATAGAGTCAGTAGGAGTGGCTATAGAGTCAGCTACCATCCTCAGTAGGAGTGGCTATAGAGTCAGCTACCATCCTCAGTAGGAGTGGCTATAGAGTCAGTAGGAGTGGCTATAGAGTCAGTAGGAGTGGCTATAGAGTCAGCTACCATCCTCAGTAGGAGTGGCTATAGAGTCAGTAGGAGTGACTATAGAGTCAGTAGGAGTGGCTATAGAGTCAGCTACCATCCTCAGTAGGAGTGGCTATAGAGTCAGCTACCATCCTCAGTAGGAGTGACTATAGAGTCAGCTACCATCCTCAGTAGGAGTGGCTATAGAGTCAGTAGGAGTGGCTATAGAGTCAGCTACCATCCTCAGTAGGAGTGGCTATAGAGTCAGCTACCATCCTCAGTAGGAGTGGCTATAGAGTCAGTAGGAGTGGCTATAGAGTCAGCTACCATCCTCAGTAGCTTTCCATCTAAGTTGTCAATGCCAGGAGTTTTTTTTAGTTATTAATCGATAACAATAATTTTTCCACCTCTCACAAACTAACTTTACAACATTCAAACTTGCACTGCTTTTCTTTCATTATTAGTTTTTTTTTAATGCATGAATACGATGGCTGAATTTCTCAGGACGTCCAACCGGCCTCACATCACCACGCCAACCCAGGACGTCCAACCGGCCTCACATCACCACGCCAACCCAGGACGTCCAACCGGCCTCACATCACCACGCCAACCCAGGACGTCCAACCGGCCTCACATCCGCAGACCACATGTCACCACGCCAACCCAGGACCTCCAACCGGCCTCACATCCGCAGACCACATGTCACCACGCCAACCCAGGACCTCCAACATCCAGCCTCACATCCGCAGACCACATGTCACCACGCCAACCCAGGACCTCCAACCGGCCTCACATCCGCAGACCACATGTCACCACGCCAACCCAGGACCTCCAACCGGCCTCACATCCGCAGACCACATGTCACCACGCCAACCCAGGACCTCCAACCGGCCTCACATCCGCAGACCACATGTCACCACGCCAACCCAGGACGTCCAACCGGCCTCACATCCGCAGACCACATGTCACCACGCCAACCCAGGACCTCCAACCGGCCTCACATCCGCAGACCACATGTCACCACGCCAACCCAGGACCTCCAACATCCAGCCTTCATCCGCAGACCACATGTCACCACGCCAACCCAGGACGTCCAACCGGCCTCACATCCGCAGACCACATGTCACCACGCCAACCCAGGACCTCCAACATCCAGCTTCTTCACCGCAGACCACATGTCACCACGCCAACCCAGGACCTCCAACATCCAGCTTCTTCACCGCAGACCACATGTCACCACGCCAACCCAGGACCTCCAACATCCAGCTTCTTCACCGCAGACCACATGTCACCACGCCAACCCAGGACCTCCAACATCAAGCTTCTTCACCGCAGACCACATGTCACCATGCCAACCCAGGACCTCCAACATCAAGCTTCTTCACCTCAGACCACATGTCACCATGCCAACCCAGGACCTCCAACATCAAGCTTCTTCACCTCAGACCACATGTCACCACGCCAACCCAGGACCTCCAACATCCAGCTTCTTCACCTCAGACCACATGTCACCATGCCAACCCAGGACCTCCAACATCCAGCTTCTTCACCGCAGACCACATGTCACCACGCCAACCCAGGACCTCCAACATCCAGCTTCTTCACCGCAGACCACATGTCACCACGCCAACCCAGGACCTCCAACATCCAGCTTCTTCACCGCAGACCACATGTCACCACGCCAACCCAGGACCTCCAACATCCAGCTTCTTCACCGCAGACCACATGTCACCACGCCAACCCAGGACCTCCAACATCAAGCTTCTTCACCTCAGACCACATGTCACCACGCCAACCCAGGACCTCCAACATCAAGCTTCTTCACCTCAGACCACATGTCACCATGCCAACCCAGGACCTCCAACATCAAGCTTCTTCACCTCAGACCACATGTCACCACGCCAACCCAGGACCTCCAACATCAAGCTTCTTCACCTCAGACCACATGTCACCACGCCAACCCAGGACCTCCAACATCAAGCTTCTTCACCTCAGACCACATGTCACCATGCCAACCCAGGACCTCCAACATCAAGCTTCTTCACCTCAGACCACATGTCACCACGCCAACCCAGGACCTCCAACATCAAGCTTCTTCACCTCAGACCACATGTCACCACGCCAACCCAGGACCTCCAACATCAAGCTTCTTCACCTCAGACCACATGTCACCACGCCAACCCAGGACCTCCAACATCCAGCTTCTTCACCTGCGGGATTGTGCTTATTGTCCAAATATGGCTTAAGGTAGAGAAATTAACATTCAAATCTCTGGCAACAATTCTGGTGAATGTTCCTGCAGTCAGTATGCCAATTGCATGCTCCCTCAAAACTTGACACATCTGTGACATTGTGTTGTGACAAAACTGCAAATTTCAGAGTGGCCTTTTATAGTCCCCAGCACAAGGTGCACCTATGTAATGATCATGTGGTCTAATCAGAATCTTGATAGGCCACACTTGTCAGCTGGATGGATTATCTTGGCAAAGGAGAAATGCTTAAAAACAAGGATGTAAACGAATTTGTGCAAACATTTGAGTTGAATAATATTTTTGTGCTTATGGAACATCTCTAGCATCTTTTATTTCAGCTCATGAAACATGGGACCAACACTTTACATGTTGCATTCATGTGTATGTTAGGTATAGAATACGATACATCCATTCTCCTCTGACTGTCAGTGTGGGTCATTTTGATTATTTATTTGTAATACAGGTGGTCGCCACTGGGTGGCAGCACAGGAACACTTTTGACCACTATCAGCTCTGCTTCCATAAGAAACTGGAAATTCCATCCACAATACACAACTGAGTGGTTTTAGTGGTATGCGAATAACATTGTACAACTTGGCCTGCGAATGACAAACTCTGGATGGGGAAAAAGAAAGGCACAAAGTATTGGGATTGACTTTATCCCTACGGAGTGGGGTTTGGCTGTCAGGATGAATTGGGATTGACTTTATCCCTACGGAGTGGGGTTTGGCTGTCAGGATGAATTGGGATTGACTTTATCCCTACGGAGTGGGGTTTGGCTGTCAGGATGAATTGGGATTGACTTTATCCCTACCTGGTCTGTCTATGTCATGTTTTGTAGACTCAGAGTGTGTGCTGGGATTTGTTGATTCAACTCAACTGACATTACAAAAACACGTTACATTGCATGAGCCACATCAGAAACAAATTTGAAGCTATTTGCATAAACAGCCCTGAGCTAATAGGATGTTCGAGAGCCCACCCCCTTACTCCAGACGACCAGTCATTGGTCTATTATAACCAGATCGCATTGTGATGATGATGTGGGCCAAAATTTCCATCCCACCAAAACCAGCAGAAATTCCACAAAAGGGCATTGTCGTAATGTTCACAATTTCAGAGTTATTTCACCTCAAAGTGTAGAGATCACTAAAGAAAGTAGAACATCTAGTGTTCAACTGCAATGCTCCTTCAACATCATTAGAATGAAAAGTACATGTTCATAAATGTATTGCATCACAATACCTGGCAGCCATTGGGAGTATACTAATGAGGTTATCAGTTTACCACTACATTCCTCCACCCCTCCATTCCTCCACCCCTCCACCCCTCCATTCCTCCACCCCTCCATTCCTCCATTCCTCCACCCCCCTCCATACATTCCTCCACCCCTCCATTCCTCCACCCCTCCATTCCTCCACCCCTCCATTCCTCCACCCCTCCACCCTCCACCCCTCCATTCCTCCACCCCTCCATTCCTCCACCCCTCCATTCCTCCACCCCTCCATTCCTCCACCCCTCCATTCCTCCACCCCTCCATTCCTCCCTCCCCCTCCATTCCTCCACCCTCCATTCCTCCACCCCTCCATTCCTCCACCCCTCCATTCCTCCACCCCTCCATTCCTCCACCCCTCCATTCCCCCACCCCTCCATTCCTCCACCCCTCCATTCCTCCACCCCTCCATTCCTCCACCCCTCCATTCCTCCACCCCTCCATTCCTCCACCCCTCCATTCCTCCACCCCTCCATTCCTCCCATTCCCCCTCCATTCCTCCACCCCTCCATTCCTCCACCCCTCCATTCCTCCACCCCTCCATTCCTCCACCCCTCCATTCCTCCACCCCTCCATTCCTCCACCCCTCCATTCCTCCACCCCTCCATTCCTCCACCCCTCCATTCCCCACCCCTCCATTCCTCCACCCCTCCATTCCCTCCATTCCTCCACCCCTCCATTCCTCCACCCCTCCATTCCTCCACCCCTCCATTCCTCCATTCCTCCACCCCTCCATTCCTCCACCCCTCCATTCCTCCACCCCTCCATTCCTCCATTCCTCCCCCTCCATTCCTCCACCCCTCCATTCCTCACCCCTCCATTCCTCCACCCCTCCATTCCATTCCCCCCTCCCACCCCTCCATTCCTCCACCCCTCCATTCCTCCACCCCTCCATTCCCCCACCCCTCCATTCCTCCACCCCTCCATTCCTCCACCCCTCCATTCCTCCACCCCTCCATTCCTCCACCCCTCCATTCCTCCACCCCTCCATTCCTCCACCCCTCCATTCCTCCACCCCTCCATTCCTCCACCCCTCCATTCCTCCACCCCTCCATTCCTCCACCCCTCCATTCCTCCATTCCTCCACCCCTCCATTCCTCCACCCCTCCATTCCTCCACCCCTCCATTCCTCCACCCCTCCATTCCTCCACCCCTCCATTCCTCCACCCCTCCATTCCTCCACCCCTCCATTCCTCCACCATTCCTCCATTCCTCCACCCTCCATTCCTCCACCCCTCCATTCCTCCACCCCTCCATTCCTCCACCCCTCCATTCCTCCACCCCTCCATTCCTCCACCCCTCCATTCCTCCACCCCTCCATTCCTCCACCCCTCCATTCCTCCACCCCTCCATTCCTCCACCCCTCCATTCCTCCACCCCTCCCTCCACCCCACTCCATTCCTCCACCCCTCCATTCCTCCACCCCTCCATTCCTCCACCCCTCCATTCCTCCACCCCTCCATTCCTCCACCCCTCCATTCCTCCACCCCTCCATTCCTCCACCCTCCATTCCCCACCCCTCCATTCCTCCACCCCTCCATTCCTCCACCCCTCCATTCCTCCACCCCTCCATTCCTCCACCCCTCCATTCCTCCACCCCTCCATTCCTCCACCCCCATTCCTCCACCCCTCCATTCCTCCACCCCTCCCTCCACCCCTCCATTCCTCCACCCCCTCCATTCCTCCACCCCTCCATTCCTCCACCCCTCCATTCCTCCACCCCCCCTCCATTCCTCCACCCCTCCATTCCTCCACCCCTCCATTCCCCCACCCCTCCATTTCCCCCTCCATTCCTCCACCCCTCCATTCCTCCACCCCTCCATTCCTCCACCCCTCCATTCCTCCCACCCCTCCATTCCTCCACCCTCCCTCCATTCCTCTCCACCCCTCTCCATTCCTCCACCCCTCCATTCCTCCACCCCTCCATTCCTCCACCCCTCCATTCCTCCCCCCTCCATTCCTCCACCCCTCCATTCCTCCACCCCTCCATTCCTCCATTCCATTCCCCACCCCTCCATTCCTCCACCCCTCCATTCCCCACCCCCCCTCCATTCCTCCACCCCTCCATTCCTCCACCCCTCCATTCCTCCCCCTCCATTCCCCCACCCCTCCATTCCTCCACCCCTCCATTCCTCCACCCCTCCATTCCTCCACCCCTCCATTCCTCCACCCCTCCATTCCTCCACCCCTCCATTCCTCCACCCCTCCATTCCTCCACCCCCCTCTCCACCCCTCCATTCCTCCACCCCTCCATTCCTCCACCCCTCCATTCCTCCACCCCTCCATTCCTCCACCCCTCCATTCCTCCATTCCTCCACCCCTCCACCCCTCCATTCCTCCACCCATTCCTCCACCCCTCCATTCCTCCACCCCTCCATTTCCACCCCTCCATTCCTCCACCCCTCCATTTCCTCCACCCCTCCATTCCTCCACCCCTCCATTCCTCCACCCCTCCATTCCTCCACCCCTCCATTCCTCCACCCCTCCATTCCTCCACCCCTCCATTCCTCCACCCCTCCATTCCTCCACCCCTCCATTCCTCCACCCCTCCATTTCCTCCACCCCATTCCATTCCTCCACCCCTCCATTCCTCCACCCCTCCATTCCTCCACCCCTCCATTCCTCCACCCCTCCATTCCTCCACCCCTCCATTCCTCCACCCCTCCCCTCCACCCCTCCATTCCTCCACCCCTCCACCCCTCCATTCCTCCACCCCTCCATTCCATTCCACCCCTCCATTCCTCCACCCCTCCATTCCTCCACCCCTCCATTCCTCCACCCCTCCATTCCTCCACCCCTCCATTCCTCCACCCCTCCATTCCACCCCCTCCATTCCTCCACCCCTCCATTCCTCCCCCTCCATTCCTCCACCCCTCCATTCCTCCACCCTCCATTCCTCCACCCTCCATTCCTCCACCCCCCATTCCATTCCATTCCCACCCCTCCATTCCTCCACCCCTCCATTCCTCCACCCCTCCATTCCTCCACCCCTCCATTCCTCCACCCCTCCATTCCCCCACCCCTCCATTCCTCCACCCCTCCATTCCTCCACCCCTCCATTCCATTCCACCCCTCCATTCCTCCCCCTCCATTCCTCCACCCCTCCATTCCTCCACCCCTCCATTCCTCCACCCCTCCATTCCTCCACCCCTCCATTCCTCCTCCATTCCCCTCCATTCCTCCACCCCCCCTCCATTCCTCCACCCCTCCATTCCCCCATTCCTCCACCCCCCCTCCACCCCTCCATTCCTCCACCCCTCCATTCCCCCACCCCTCCATTCCTCCACCCCTCCATTCCTCCACCCCTCCATTCCTCCACCCCTCCATTCCTCCACCCCTCCATTCCTCCACCCCTCCATTCCTCCACCCCTCCATTCCTCCACCCCTCCATTTCCTCCACCCCCATTCTCCATTCCCTCCACCCCTCCATTCCTCCACCCCTCCATTCCTCCACCCCTCCATTCCTCCACCCTCCCCTCCACCCCTCCATTCCCCCACCCCTCCATTCCTCCACCCCTCCATTCCTCCACCCCTCCATTCCTCCACCCCTCCATTCCTCCTCCATTCCTCCACCCCTCCATTCCATTCCTCCACCCCTCCATTCCTCCACCCCTCCATTCCTCCACCCCTCCATTCCTCCACCCCTCCATTCCTCCCCCTCCATTCCTCCATTCCTCCACCCCTCCATTCCTCCACCCCTCCATTCCTCCACCCCTCCATTCCTCCACCCCCTCCATTCCTCCACCCCTCCATTCCTCCACCCCTCCATTCCCCCACCCCTCCACCCCTCCATTCCCCCACCCCCATTTCACCCCTCCATTCCTCCACCCCTCCATTCCTCCACCCCTCCATTCCTCCACCCCCCCTCCATTCCTCCACCCCTCCATTCCTCCCCTCCATTCCTCCACCCCTCCATTCCTCCACTCCCCTCCATTCCTCCACCCCTCCATTCCTCCACCCCTCCATTCCACCCCTCCATTCCTCCACCCTCCATTCCACCCCTCCCCCTCCATTCCTCCACCCCTCCCCTCCATTCCTCCACCCCCCCTCCACCCCCATTCCTCCACCCCTCCATTCCACCCCTCCATTCCTCCCCTCCATTCCTCCACCCCTCCCCTCCATTCCTCCACCCCTCCATTCCTCCACCCCTCCATTCCTCCACCCCTCCATTCCTCCACCCCTCCATTCCTCCATTCCTCCCCCTCCATTCCTCCACCCCTCCATTCCTCCACCCCTCCATTCCTCCACCCCTCCATTCCCCCACCCCCATTCACCACTCCATTCCTCCACCCCCTCCATTCCCCCACCCCTTCACCCCTCCATTCCTCCACCCCTCCATTCCCCCACCCCTCCATTCCTCCACCCCATTCCATTCCTCCACCCCTCCATTCCTCCACCCCTCCATTCCTCCACCCCTCCATTCCTCCACCCCTCCATTCCTCCACCCCTCCATTCCTCCACCCCTCCATTCCTCCACCACTCCATTCCCCCACCCCCCATTCACCCCTCCATTCCTCCACCACTCCATTCCCCCACCCCCCTTCACCCCTCCATTCCTCCACCACTCCATTCCCCACCCCTTCACCACCCCTCCATTCCTCCACCCCTCCATTCCTCCACCCCTCCATTCCCCCACCCCTTCACCCCTCCATTCCTCCACCACTCCATTCCCCCACCCCCCATTTCAACCCTCCATTCCTCCACCCCTCCATTCCTCCACCCCTCCATTCCTCCACCCCTCCATTCCTCCACCCCTCCATTCCCCCACCCCTTCACCCCTCCATTCTTCCATTCCTCCAAACCTCCACCCCTCCATTCCTCCACCCCTCCATTCCTCCACCCCTTCAACCCTTCCACCCTCCTTCTTCCATTCCTCCAACCCTCCACCCCTCCATTCCTCCACCCCTCCATTCCTCCACCCCTTCACCCCTCATACCTCCACCCCTTCACCCCTCCATTCCTCCACCCCTCCATTCCTCCACCCCTTCACCCCTCATACCTCCACCCCTTCACCATTCCATTCCTCCACCACTCCATTCCTCCACACCTCCATTCCTCCACCCCTTCACCCCTTCATTCCTCCACCCCCCCTCCACCACCCCCTCCATTCCACCACCCCATTTCAGCCCTCCATTCCTCCCCCTCCTCCACCCCTCCATTCCTCCATTCCTCCACCACTCCATTCCTCCACCCCTCCATTCCTCCACCCCTTCATCCCTCCACCCCTTCAGCCCTCCACCCCTTCAGCCCTCCACCCCTTCACCACTCCATTCCTCCACACCTCCATTCCTCCACCCCTCCACCCCCTCCATTCCTCCACCCATTCAGCCCTCCACCCCTCCACCCCTCATACCTCCACCCCTTCACCACTCCATTCCTCCACCACTCCATTCCTCCACACCTCCATTCCTCCACCCCTTCACCCCTTCATTCCTCCACCCCTCCACCCCTCCATTCCACCACCCCTTCAGCCCTCCATTCCTCCACTCCTCCACCCCTCCATTCCTCCATTTTTCCACCCCTCCATTCCTCCACCCCTCCATTCTTCCACCCCTCCATTCCTCCACTCCTCCACCACTCCATTCCTCCACCACTCCATTCCTCCACCCCTCCATTCCTCCACCCCTTCATCCCTCCACCCCTTCAGCCCTCCACCCCTTCACCACTCCATTCCTCCACACCTCCATTCCTCCACCCCTCCACCCCTCCATTCCTCCACCCATTCAGCCCTCCACCCCTCCACCCCTTCATTCCTCCACCCCTCCATTCCTCCACCCCTTCACCACTCCATTCCTCCACCCCTTCACCCCTCCATTCCTCCACCCCTTCACCCCTCCATTTCTCCACCCCTCCATTCTTCCACTCCTCCACCCCTCCATTCCTCCACCCCTCCACCCCTCCATTCTTCCACTCCTCCACCCCTCCATTCTTCCACTCCTCCACCCCTCCATTCCTCCACTCCTCCACCACTCCATTCCTCCACCCCTCCATTCCTCCACCCCTTCACCCCTCCATTCCTCCACCCCTCCATTCTTCCACTCCTCCACCCCTCCATTCCTCAATTTTTCTACCCCTCCATTCCTCCACCCTCACCCCTTTTCCCCTTCACCCTCACCCCCTTCCTCCAGCACCCGACCCCCTAATTCCGATTAAAGAATGCCTTGTAAACAGAGCTGATGGGTTCTGACGGGGGGTCAGCCGGGGCCAGAGTGGAGGCTGTCTGTGGATGGGAGAGGCTGAGCAGTGACCCGAAACCACACACAACACACACGCACACACAACACACACACACACATGAACATGAACAACTGTTCCTCTGGTCTCAGGGTCTATCCTCCAGAGGTGGTCTCAGGGGCCTGTTCCTCCAGAGGTGGTCTTAGGGGCCTGTTCCTCTAGAGGTGGTCTTAGGGGCCTGTACTCTGCGGAGCCGGCGAAGAGGTTTGGGAAATGTCCAAGCCCCCAGGAAGATGTCCCGGGCAGGCATAGCTGACTTCAGGCAATGAATGTGGCAGGATGGGCTCCAGCCCACGGTGGCACCAGTAGCCCAGTCAATCGAGGGATTGTGTCGCTGGAGCCAAGAGAATCCCAACACCACTGGAACCTGCGGAGACTCAATCAGCAGGAAGTGGATCGTCTAGCTGTCGTTCCCCGACACTCGTAGATTGACATGGGTGGTCAGGTGGGTGACCCGGGCCTATAGAGCGCCCGTCCAGCACTCTATCACCCATGGGAATGGAGAGGGGTTGAGTGGGGATGCCCAGCTCGGATGCCAGGGTAACGTCCATGAGACTCACATCGGCCCTCGAGACGATGAGTACCCGGAGAGACTTGGACTGGTCGGCCCTCGAGTCGATGAGTACCCGGAGAGACTTGGACTGGTCGGCCCAGGGCGTCATAGTAATAAATTACATTCACCTTCAATCTTCATGAACCCATTCATACACTACTTAACTAAATGAACTCATTGATTTGTTTTGCCATTCATTACATTTGGAAAAATGTTGAATCATAACCTAAAGTGTGTCTATAAAGCCACATCCATCACATCTTGCCATTACGGACACTGCCAATTTGAAATTGAATAGAACACTTGCAGACTCTCGGATCAACCCTACTCCTTTGCAGAGCGTGCAGTAAGCTCAGAGAACTAAATGCTCTGAGGGAGGGAGGGAGGGAGGGGGGGCAGGGAAGGGAGGAAGGGAAGAGAGGAAGGGAGGAAGGGAGGGGGACGATGGTTATGTTTATTAGCAACCGGCGGTTAGCATTGGGTCCTGGCTGGTTAGCATTGGGTCCTGGCTGGTTAGCATTGGGTCCTGGCTGGTTAGTGTTGGGTCCTGACAGGCTAGTGTTGGGTCCTGGCTGGTTAGTGTTGGGTCCTGGCTGGTTAGTGTTGGGTCCTGACAGGCTAGTGTTGGGTCCTGGCTGGTTAGTGTTGGGTCCTGGCTGGTTAGTGTTGGGTCCTGACAGGCTAGTGTTGGGTCCTGGCTGGTTAGTGTTGGGTCCTGGCTGGTTAGTGTTGGGTCCTGACAGGCTAGTGTTGGGTCCTGGCTGGTTATTGTTGGGTCCTGACAGGCTAGTGTTGGGTCCTGGCTGGTTAGTGTTGGATCCTGGCTGGCTAGTGTTGGGTCCTGGCTGGTTAGTGTTGGGTCCTGACAGGCTAGTGTTGGGTCCTGGCTGGTTAGTGTTGGGTCCTGGCTGGTTAGTGTTGGGTCCTGATTTGCTAGTGTTGGGTCCTGACTGGCTAGTGTTGGGTCCTGGCTGGTTAGTGTTGGGTCCTGGCTGGTTAGTGTTGGGTCCTGATTTGCTAGTGTTGGGTCCTGACTGGTTAGTGTTGGGTCCTGACTGGTTAGTGTTGGGTCCTGGCTGGTTAGTGTTGGGTCCTGACTGGCTAGTGTTGGGTCCTGACTGGGCCGAGTGGCTGCGTGTGTGTGTCTGACTGGTCGGCCCTGATTGGGTTCAACTACCGGTCAGCGGTTCTGAAGTCCCGGGGTCTCTGGGCCCTTTTTGAAAAAGATCCCTGAAGCAGAATTAAAGTGATCTACCTCTGAACCGCTCTCTCTCTCTCTCTCTCTCTCTCTCTCTCTCTCTCTCTCTCTCTCTCTCTCTCTCTCTCTCCCATCTTTCCTTCTCCCATCTCTCTCTCTCTCTCTCTCTCTCTCTCTCTCTCTCTCTCTCTCTCTCTCTCTCTCTCTCTCTCTCTCTCTCTCTCTCTCTCTCTCTCTCTCTCTCTCTCTCCCATCTTTCCTTCTCCCATCTCTCTCTAATCAGTGTGCTGCCCTTCCTGAGCCACTTTGAAATGTGTCTAATGGTCCTTGATTTGTGTGGCACGTTGGAGGCCTGTCCAGGAGTTATGGGGCTTCTATGGAGCAGAGACAGGACCAGGGTGACAGGGACACAGAGACAGGACCAGGGAGACAGGGACACAGAGACAGGACCAGAGAGACAGGGACACAGAGACAGGACCAGGGAGACAGGGACACAGAGACAGGACCAGAGAGACAGGACCAGCGAGACAGGGAAACAGAGACAGGGAAGGAGAGACAGGGA
>NC_060179.1:88938322-88948322 GCF_021184085.1 Oncorhynchus gorbuscha
GAGAGGTGGGGTGAGAGGAGAGAAATACCAGGAGATTATCAGAGAGAGGTGGGGTGAGAGGAGAGAAATACCAGGAGATTATCAGAGAGAGGTGGGGTGAGAGGGAGAAATACCAGGAGATTATCAGAGAGAGGTGGGGTGAGAGGAGAGAAATACCAGGAGATTATCAGAGAGGAGAGGTGGGGTGAGAGGAGAGAAATACCAGGAGATTATCAGAGAGGTGGGGTGAGAGGAGAGAAATACCAGGAGATTATCAGAGAGAGGTGGGGTGAGAGGAGAGAAATACCAGGAGATTATCAGAGAGGTGGGGTGAGAGGAGAGAAATACCAGGAGATTATCAGAGAGGTGGGGTGAGAGGAGAGAAATACCAGGAGATTATCAGAGAGAGGTGGGGTGAGAGGAGAGAAATACCAGGAGATTATCAGAGAGAGGTGGGGTGAGAGGAGAGAAATACCAGGAGATTATCAGAGAGGTGGGGTGAGAGGAGAGAAATACCAGGAGATTATCAGAGAGGTGGGGTGAGAGGAGAGAAATACCAGGAGATTATCAGAGAGAGGTGGGGTGAGAGGAGAGAAATACCAGGAGATTATCAGAGAGAGGTGGGGTGAGAGGAGAGAAATACCAGGAGATTATCAGAGAGAGGTGGGGTGAGAGGAGAGAAATACCAGGAGATTATCAGAGAGGTGGGGTGAGAGGAGAGAAATACCAGGAGATTATCAGAGAGGTGGGGTGAGAGGAGAGAAATACCAGGAGATTATCAGAGAGAGGTGGGGTGAGAGGAGAGAAATACCAGGAGATTATCAGAGAGAGGTGGGGTGAGAGGAGAGAAATACCAGGAGATTATCAGAGAGAGGTGGGGTGAGAGGAGAGAAATACCAGGAGATTATCAGAGAGGTGGGGTGAGAGGAGAGAAATACCAGGAGATTATCAGAGAGAGGTGGGGTGAGAGGAGAGAAATACCAGGAGATTATCAGAGAGGTGGGGTGAGAGGAGAGAAATACCAGGAGATTATCAGAGAGAGGGGTGAGAGAGAGAAATACCAGGAGATTATCAGAGAGAGGTGGGGTGAGAGGAGAGAAATACCAGGAGATTATCAGAGAGAGGTGGGGTGAGAGGAGAGAAATACCAGGAGATTATCAGAGAGAGTGGGGTGAGAGGAGAGAAATACCAGGAGATTATCAGAGAGAGGTGGGGTGAGAGGAGAGAAATACCAGGAGATTATCAGAGAGGTGGGGTGAGAGGAGAGAAATACCAGGAGATTATCAGAGAGGTGGGGTGAGAGGAGAGAAATACCAGGAGATTATCAGAGAGAGGTGGGGTGAGAGGAGAGAAATACCAGGAGATTATCAGAGGAGGGGGTGAGAGGAGAGAAATACCAGGAGATTATCAGAGAGAGGTGGGGTGAGAGGAGAGAAATACCAGGAGATTATCAGAGAGAGGTGGGGTGAGAGGAGAGAAATACCAGGAGATTATCAGAGAGGTGGGGTGAGAGGAGAGAAATACCAGGAGATTATCAGAGAGAGGGGGGTGAGAGGAGAGAAATACCAGGAGATTATCAGAGAGAGGTGGGGTGAGGAGAGAAATACCAGGAGGGGAGAGGTGGGGTGAGAGGAGAGAAATACCAGGAGATTATCAGAGAGGTGGGGTGAGAGGAGAGAAATACCAGGAGATTATCAGGAGCTGGGGGTGAGAGGAGAGGAGATTATCAGAGAGGTGGGGTGGAGGAGAAATACCAGGAGATTATCAGAGAGTGGGGGAGAGGGAGATTATCAGAGAGAGGTGGGGTGAGGAGAGAAATACCAGGAGATTATCAGAGAGAGGTGGGGTGAGAGGAGAGAAATACCAGGAGATTATCAGAGGAGGTGGGGGGAGGGAGAAATACCAGGAGATTATCAGAGAGAGGTGGGGTGAGGAGAGAAATACCAGGAGATTATCAGAGAGAGGTGGGGTGAGAGGAGAGAAATACCAGGAGATTATCAGAGAGAGGTGGGGGAGAGGGGAAATACCAGGAGATTATCAGAGAGGTGGGGTGAGGGAGAGAAATACCAGGGATTATCAGAGAGGTGGGGTGAGAGGAGAGAAATACCAGGAGATTATCAGAGAGGTGGGGTGAGAGGAGAGAAATACCAGGAGATTATCAGAGAGGGTGAGAGGAGAGGAGATTATCAGAGAGAGAGGAGAGAAATACCAGGAGATTATCAGAGAGGTGGGGTGAGAGGAGAGAAATCAGGAGATTATCTGAGAGAGGTGGGGTGAGAGGAGAGAAATCAAGGAGATTATCAGAGAGAGGTGGGGTGAGAGAGGAGAAATACCAGGAGATTATCAGAGAGGTGGGGTGGAGGAGAGAAATACCAGGAGATTATCAGAGAGGTGGGGTGAGAGGAGAGAAATACCAGGAGATTATCAGGAGAGGTGGGGTGAGAGGAGAGAAATACCAGGAGATTATCAGAGAGAGGGGGGTGAGAGGAGAGAAATACCAGGAGATTATCTGAGGTGGGGTGAGAGGAGAGAAATACCAGGAGATTATCAGAGAGGTGGGGAGAGAGGAGAGAAATACCAGGAGATTATCAGGAGGTG
Source organism: Oncorhynchus gorbuscha (assembly GCF_021184085.1). Lineage (NCBI taxonomy): Eukaryota > Metazoa > Chordata > Actinopteri > Salmoniformes > Salmonidae > Oncorhynchus > Oncorhynchus gorbuscha. Next base: position 88,940,900 of record NC_060179.1, read on the forward strand.
GGGTGGAGGAGAGAAATACCAGGAGATTATCAGAGAGGTGGGGTGAGAGGAGAGAAATACCAGGAGATTATCAGAGAGGTGGGGGAGAGGAGAGAAATCAGGGAGATTATCAGGAGAGGTGGGGTGAGGAGATAAATACCAGGAGATTATCAGAGAGAGGTGGGGGAGAGGAGAGAAATACCAGGAGATTATCAGAGAGAGGTGGGGTGAGAGGAGAGAAATACCAGGAGATTATCAGAGAGGTGGGGTGAGAGGAGAGAAATCAGGGAGATTATCAGAGAGGTGGGGTGAGAGGGGAAATACCAGGAGATTATCAGAGAGGGGGGGCTGAGGAGAGAAATACCAGGAGATTATCAGAGAGAGGTGGGGGAGAGGGAGAAATACCAGGAGATTATCAGAGAGGGGGGTGAGGGAGAAATACCAGGAGATTATCAGAGAGGTGGGGTGAGAGGAGAGAAATACCAGGAGATTATCAGAGAGAGGTGGGGTGAGAGGGAGCAGGAGATTATCAGAGAGGGGGTGAGAGGAGAGAAATCAGGAGATTATCAGAGAGGTGGGGTGAGGAGAAATACCAGGAGATTATCAGAGAGAGGTGGGGTGAGAGGAGAGATACCAGGAGATTATCAGAGAGGGGGGTGAGAGGAGAGAAATACCAGGAGATTATCAGAGGAGGTGGGGTGAGAGGAGAGAAATACCAGGAGATTATCAGGAGAGAGGTGGGGTGAGAGGGAGGAAATACCAGGAGATTATCAGAGAGGGGGAGGGAGAGGAGAGAAATACCAGGAGATTATCAGAGAGGGGGGGTGAGAGGAGAGAAATACCAGGAGATTATCAGAGAGGTGGGGTGGAGGAGAGAAATCATGGGAGATTATCTGAGGTGGGGTGAGGGGATCAGGGAGATTATCAGAGGGAGGGGGGTGAGGGGAGGAGAGAAATACCAGGAGATTATCAGAGGGGGGGTGAGGAGAGAAATAGGGAGATTATCAGGAGGTGGAGGTGAGGGTGAGGAGAAATACCAGGAGATTATCAGAGAGGTGGGGTGAGAGGAGAGAAATACCAGGAGATTATCAGAGAGGGGGGTGAGAGGAGGAAATCAGGAGATTATCAGAGAGGTGGGGTGAGAGGAGAGAAATCAGGAGATTATCAGAGAGGTGGGGTGAGAGGAGGAAATACCAGGAGATTATCAGAGAGGTGGGGAGAGAGGAGAGAAATACCAGGAGATTATCAGAGAGAGGTGGGGTGAGAGGAGAGAAATACCAGGAGATTATCAGAGAGGTGGGGTGAGAGGGAGAAATACCAGGAGATTATCAGAGGAGGGGGGGTGAGAGGAGAGAAATACCAGGAGATTATCAGGGAGGTGGGGTGAGAGGAGGAAATACCAGGAGATTATCAGAGAGGGGGGTGAGAGGAGAGAAATACCAGGAGATTATCAGAGAGAGGTGGGGTGAGAGGAGAGAAATACCAGGAGATTATCAGAGAGAGGTGGGGTGAGAGGAGAGAAATACCAGGGAGATTATCAGAGAGAGGGGGGGAGAGGGAGCTGACCAGGAGATTATCAGAGAAGTGAGGGTGAGGGGAGAGAAATACCAGGAGATTATCAGAGAGAGGTGGGGTGAGAGGAGAGAAATACCAGGAGATTATCAGAGAGGTGGGGTGAGAGGAGGAAATACCAGGAGATTATCAGAGAGAGGTGGGGTGAGAGGAGAGAAATACCAGGAGATTAGGGGAGAGGTGGGGTGAGAGGAGAGAAATACCAGGAGATTATCAGAGAGGGGGGGTGAGAGGAGAGAAATACCAGGAGATTATCAGAGGGGGGTGAGAGGGAGAAATACCAGGAGATTATCAGAGAGAGGTGGGGTGAGAGGAGAGAAATACCAGGAGATTATCAGAGAGAGGTGGGGGAGCTGATGGGAGGGGAGGGGAGGGGATCAGGGAGCTGAGGGGAGGGGAGGTGGATCAGGGAGCTGAGGGGAGGGGAGGGGATCAGGGAAGTTAGGGGAGGGAGGGGGATCATGGGGGCTGAGGGGAGGGGGATCATGGGAGCTGAGGGGAGGGGAGGGGATCAGGGAGCTGAGGGGAGGGGAGTGGAGGGGAGGTGGATCAGGGAGGTGAGGGGAGGGGAGGGGATCAGGGAACTGAGGGGAGGGCATCAGGGAGCTGAGGGGAGGGGAGGGGGATCATGGGGGCTGAGGGGAGGGGGATCAGGGAGCTGAGGGGAGGGGAGGGGGAGCATGGGAGCTGAGGGGAGGGGAGGGGATCAGGGAGCTGAGGGGAGAGGAGGGGGATCATGGGGGCTGAGGGGAGGGGGATAAGGGAGCTGAGGGGAGGGAGGGGGATCATGGGGGCTGAGGGGAGGGGTGGGGGATCATGGGGGCTGAGGGGAGGGGAGGGGGATCATGGGGGCTCAGGGGAGGGAGGGAGGATCATGGGGAGCTGAGGGGAGGGGAGGGGATCAGGGAGCTGATGGGAGGGGAGGGGATCATGGGGGCCAAGGGAGGGGAGGGGGATCATGGGGGCTGAGGGAGGGGGGGGGATCATGGGGGCTGAGGGGAGGGGAGGGGATCAGGGAGCTGATGGGAGGGGAGGGGGATCAGGGAGCTGGGAGGGGAAGGGATCATGGGGGCTGAGGGGAGGGGTGGGGGATCATGGGGCTGAGGGGAGGGGGATCAGGGAGCTGAGGGAAGGGCATCAGGGAGCTGAGGGGAGGGGAGGGGGATCATGGGGGCTGAGGGGAGGGGAGGGGGATCATGGGGGCTGAGGGGAGGGGGATAAGGGAGCTGAGGGGAGGGGAGGGGATCGTGGGGGCTGAGGGGAGGGGAGGGGGATCATGGAGCTGAGGGTCTGGGAGGGGGAGTATGGGAGCTGAGGGGGGGGAGGGGATCAGGGAGCTGAGGGGAGAGGAGGGGGATCATGGGGGCTGAGGGGAGGGGATAAGGGAGCTGAGGGGAGGGGAGGGGGATCATGGGGGCTGAGAGGAGGGTGGGGGATCATGGGGCTGAGGGGAGGGGAGGGGGATCATGGGGGCTGAGGGGAGGGGATAGGATCAGGGAGCTGAGGGGAGGGGGGATCAGGGGGAGCTGATGGGAGGGGAGAGGGATCATAGCCAAGGGGAGGGGGATCATGGGGGCTGAGGGCAGGGGAGGGGATCATGGGGGCTGAGGGGAGGGGAGGGGGATCAGGGAGCTGATGGGAGGGGAGGGGATCAGGGAGCTGAGGGAGGGGATCATGGGGGCTGAGGGGAGGGGTGGGGGATCATGGGGCTGAGGGGAGGGGGATCAGGGAGCTGAGGGAAGGGCATCAGGGAGCTGAGGGGAGGGAAGGGGGATCATGGGGGCTGAGGGGAGGGAGGGATCAGGGAGCTGAGGGGAGGGGAGGGGGATCAGGGAGCTGATGGGAGGGGGGAGGGTGATCAGGAGCTGAGGGGGGGGTCAGGGAGTCCTGAGGGCAGGGGAGGGGATCATGGGGGCTGAGGGGAGGGGAGGGGGATCATGGGGGCAGAGGGGAGGGGAGGGGATCAGGGAGCTGATGGGAGTGGAGGGGGATCATGGGGGCTGATAGAGGGGGATCAGGGAAGTGAGGGGAGGGAGGGGATCATGGAAGCTGAGGGGGGGGAGGGGATAAGGTAGCTGAGGGGAGGGGAGGGGATCAGGGAGCTGAGGGGAGGGGAGGGGATCAGGGAGCTGGGGAGGAGATCAGGGAAGTGAGGGGAGGGGAGGGGGATCATGTGGGCTGAGGAGGGGAGGGGGATCAGGTAGCTGAGGGGAGGGGAGGGGATCAGGGAGCTGAGGGGAGGGAGGGGGACCTGGAAGCTGTTAGGGGAGGGGAGGGGGATCATGGGGGCTGAGGGGAGGGGAGGGGGATAAGGGAGTTGAGGGGAGGGGAGGGGGATCATGGGGGCTGAGGGAGGGGAGGGGGATCATGGGAGCTGAGGGGAGGGGAGGGAGGGGATCAGGGAGCTGAGGGGAGGGAGGGGGATCATGGGAGCTGAGGGGAGGGGAAGGGATCATGGGGGCTGGGGTGAGGGGAGGGGGATCAGGGAGCTGAGGGGAGGGGGAGGGGATCATGGGGGCTGAGGGGAGGGGAGGAGGATCCTGGAGCTGAGGTGAGGGGAGGGGGATCATGGGGGCTGAGGGGAGGGGGATCAGGGAGCTGATGGGGGGGGAGGGGATCAGGGAGCTGAGGGGAGGGGAGGGGATCAGGGAGCTGAGGGGAGGGGAGGGGATCAGGGAGCTGAGGGGAGAGGAGGGGGATCATGGGGGCTGAGGGGAGGGGAGGGGGATCATGGGGGCTGAGGGGAGGGGAGGGGATCAGGGAGCTGAGGGGAGGGGAGGGGATCAGGGAGCTGATGGGAGGGGAGGGTGATCAGGGAGCTGAGGGGGGGGGTCAGGGAGCTGAGGGCAGGGGAGGGGATCATGGGGGCTGAGAGGAGGGGGGGGGATCATGGGGGCAGAGAGGAGGGGAGGGGGATCATGGGGGCTGAGATAGGGGAGGGGATCATGGGGGCTGAGAGGAGGGGAGGGGGATCATGGGGGCTGAGGGGAGGGAGGGGGTCCTGGTCTGGCCTGTTATATAGGGTACATAGCTGAGGGGAGGGAGGGGGTCCTGGTCTGGTCTGTTATATAGGGTACATAGCTGAGGGGAGGGGAGGGGGTCCTGGTCTGTTATATAGGGTACATAGCTGAGGGGAGGGGGTCCTGGTCTGTTATATAGGGTACATAGCTGGGGGAGGGGTCCTGGTCTGTTATATAGGGTACATAGCTGAGGGGAGGGGGTCCTGGTCTGTTATATAGGGTACATAGCTGATGGGAGGGGGTCCTGGTCTGTTATATAGGGTACATAGCTGAGGGGAGGGGAGGGGAGGGGGTCCTGGTTATATAGGGTACATAGCTGAGGGGAGGGGAGGGGGTCCTGGTTATATAGGGTACATAGCTGAGGGGAGGGGAGGGGGTCCTGGCCTGTTATATAGGGTACATAGCTGAGGGGAGGGAGGGGGTCCTGGTTATATAGGGTACATAGCTGAGGGGAGGGGAGGGGGTCCTGGTTATATAGGGTACATAGCTGAGGGAGGGGAGGGGGTCCTGGTTATATAGGGTACATAGCTGAGGGGAGGGGAGGGGGTCCTGGTTATATAGGGTACATAGCTGAGGGGAGGGGAGGGGGTCCTGGTCTGTTATATAGGGTACATAGCTGAGGGGAGGGGAGGGGTCCTGGTCTGTTATATAGGGTACATAGCTGAGGGGAGGGAGGGGGTCCTGGTCTGTTATATAGGGTACATAGCTGAGGGGAGGGGAGGGGTCCTGGTCTGGCCTGTTATATAGGGTACATAGCTGAGGGGAGGGGAGGGGGTCCTGGTCTGTTATATAGGGTACATAGCTGAGGGGAGGGGGTCCTGGTCTGTTATATAGGGTACATAGCTGAGGGGAGGGGGTCCTGGTCTGGTCTGTTATATAGGGTACATAGCTGAGGGGAGGGAGGGGGTCCTGGTCTGTTATATAGGGTACATAGCTGAGGGGAGGGGGTCCTGGTCTGGTCTGTTATATAGGGTACATAGCTGAGGGGAGGGGAGGGGGTCCTGGTCTGTTATATAGGGTACATAGCTGAGGGGAGGGGAGGGGGTCCTGGTCTGTTATATAGGGTACATAGCTGAGGGGGGAGGGGGAGGGGGTCCTGGTTATATAGGGTACATAGCTGAGGGGAGGGGGTCCTGGTCTGTTATATAGGGTACATAGCTGAGGGGAGGGGAGGGGGTCCTGGTCTGTTATATAGGGTACATAGCTGAGGGGAGGGGGTCCTGGTCTGGTCTGTTATATAGGGTACATAGCTGAGGGGAGGGGAGGGGGTCCTGGTCTGTTATATAGGGTACATAGCTGAGGGGAGGGGGTCCTGGTCTGGTCTGTTATATAGGGTACATAGCTGAGGGGGGAGGGGGTCCTGGTCTGTTATATAGGGTACATAGCTGAGGGGAGGGAGGGGGTCCTGGTCTGTTATATAGGGTACATAGCTGAGGGGAGGGGGTCCTGGTCTGGTCTGTTATATAGGGTACATAGCTGAGGGGAGGGGAGGGGGTCCTGGTCTGTTATATAGGGTACATAGCTGAGGGGAGGGGGTCCTGGTCTGGTCTGTTATATAGGGTACATAGCTGAGGGGAGGGGAGGGGGTCCTGGTCTGTTATATAGGGTACATAGCTGAGGGGAGGGGAGGGGTCCTGGTCTGTTATATAGGGTACATAGCTGAGGGGAGGGGGTCCTGGTCTGGTCTGTTATATAGGGTACATAGCTGAGGGGAGGGGAGGGGGTCCTGGTCTGTTATATAGGGTACATAGCTGAGGGGAGGGGAGGGGGTCCTGGTCTGTTATATAGGGTACATAGCTGAGGGGAGGGGAGGGGGTCCTGGTTATATAGGGTACATAGCTGAGGGGAGGGGAGGGGGGGGGTCTGGTTATATAGGGTACATAGCTGAGGGGAGGGGAGGGGAGGGGTCCTGGTTATATAGGGTACATAGCTGAGGGGAGGGGAGGGGGTCCTGGTTATATAGGGTACATAGCTGAGGGGAGGGGAGGGGAGGGGGTCCTGGTTATATAGGGTACATAGCTGAGGGGAGGGGAGGGGGTCCTGGTTATATAGGGTACATAGCTGAGGGGAGGGGAGGGGGTCCTGGTTATATAGGGTACATAGCTGAGGGGAGGGGAGGGGGTCCTGGTCTGGCCTGTATAGGGTACATAGCTGAGGGGAGGGGAGGGGTCCTGGTTATATAGGGTACATAGCTGAGGGGAGGGGAGGGGGTCCTGGTTATATAGGGTACATAGCTGAGGGGAGGGGGTCCTGGTTATATAGGGTACATAGCTGAGGGAAGGGGAGGGGGTCCTGGTTATATAGGGTACATAGCTGAGGGGAGGGGGTCCTGGTCTGTTATATAGGGTACATAGCTGAGGGGAGGGGGTCCTGGTCTGTTATATAGGGTACATAGCTGAGAGGAGGGGAGGGGGTCCTGGTCTGTTATATAGGGTACATAGCTGAGGGGAGGGGAGGGGGTCCTGTTATATAGGGTACATAGCTGAGGGGAGGGGAGGGGGTCCTGGTTGTATAGGGTACATAGCTGAGGGGAGGGGAGGGGTCCTGGTTATATAGGGTACATAGCTGAGGGGAGGGGAGGGGGTCCTGGCCTGTTATATAGGGTACATAGCTGAGGGGAGGGGGTCCTGGTTCTGTTATATAGGGTACATAGCTGAGGGGAGGGGGGGGTCCTGTTATATAGGGTACATAGCTGAGGGGAGGGAGGGGTTCCTGGTTATATAGGGTACATAGCTGAGGGGAGGGGAGGGGGTCCTGGTTATATAGGGTACATAGCTGAGGGGAGGGGTCCTGGTCTGTTATATAGGGTACATAGCTGAGGGGAGGGGGTCCTGGTCTGTTATATAGGGTAC